>NC_091172.1:46992934-47249391 GCF_040958095.1 Procambarus clarkii | reverse complement strand
CTGTTCTATATATATTAATATATATATATATATAATACAGAACAACTTTACGGCGTTACATCTCCCCTTCCCCCCCTTAATTGTGTTTTTGCAACACTGCTAGTGCCAATAACCTGGGTGCGAAAAGTTTATAAAAAAAAAAATACATCCTAGCTAAACAATTTTTCATCATCCTACTCTAACACACAAAAATATGTTTTTGTTTGACAAAATATGTTTTTATGTTTACACAGAGACAAATATGTTTTGTTTACCCAGTTTGTTTTGTTTTGTTTTTGTTTGAAAAATATGTTTTTGTTTACTCAGAAACAATCATACATGCGGCCCAGGGGAAACCCAGAGAAAAAACAAGGGCAGAGCTACTCAGACCTAGAACACAAGAAGTGGAAGACAAGAGATGGATTCTTCCAACCCTTTTCTTCCCCGGCCTAGCAGCACAGCTTAAGACAAAACTCCAGGAAGTATGGACATGGATGAGGGAAACGTACAGTGAATATCCATCCTGGGTAAAATTCCCACAAAACCCTCCCATGATCGCCTGGAGTCGAGGTAAGTCTATAAAGGACCACCTTGTTAGAGCAGCTGTGGAGGTAGATCATCTCAACCGAACTGGGGGAGAGGACCAGCCCCAGGTTACAGTACAAAGAAATGAAACTTACTGACCCTAACCTAACCTGACACAGGTTTGGTGTGTGACCTGCGTGGAGGCGGAGTATGCAGAGTGGTTAGGAGGGGCCTACAAGTAAGACCGACATCAGTTGTCTCTGGCTGGGCGATATCACTGCTTGGTCTTGTAGATATTCCTGTGACGCCTTTCATCAACACAACTGCATCAGTCGCCTCTCCGTCGTTGACGCACAACAACGCCGTAAAAACTGTACTTCTTGCACTGGGCACAGGACCGTGGAATTCGGTTGTCCCAACTGATCTTGAATTGGCCCTACGTCCGTCACCATGATGGCCGTATCTTGGGGTTCTTCATAGCATAAAGGGAACATAAAGTTTCGAAACCTCCATGTAGTTGGCAACGTAGAATCCATTCTATTGTTAGAGCAGCCTCCCTGTTGCTCCAGCACTCCTCCTTCAGAGAGCCACTTCAGACAGCTGCATTAAGTTTGCACGACACAGGGGGGAATCACTCAACAGAGCAACATGCTTGCTGGAGCGGCGGCCAGTTAAGGCAAACGATTCTGTCTTGCAATTATGCTCCATGCAATGATGCTGACACCAAGAAGGGACAATAGGCATCAAGTCCTAGCTTGGCCTTATCTTCTCCTTTTCTAGCCCTACCACTTGGGCTGGACGGTACAGCGACGGTCTCGCTTCATGCAGGTCGGCGTTCAACCCCGACCGTCCAAGTGGTTGGGCACCATTCCTTTCCACCCGTCCCATCCCAAATCCTTATCCTGACCCCTTCCACGTGCAATATAGTCGTAATGGTTCGGCGCTTTCCCTGATAACTCCCTTCCCTCCTTCCTCCTCTTCTTTCTTCTTTCTTCTTTCTTCTCTCTTCTTTCTTTTTTCTCCCATGGGACTTTGAGAAGCGACCTGGGGTCCAGTGGGATCCGTCCGTCCTGGGGTCCATCCTGGGTGGACCAATGTTGGTGGGACAGACTGGGGTTGTTGTTGATCCTCTCTGGTGGTGGCAATGCCATGGCTGGTGGTCACGATGCAATAGCTGGTGGTTGATGCCGTGGCTGGTAATGACGCCATACCTGGAGGTGATGCATTGGCTGGTGGTGACACCATGGTTGGTGATGATGCAATGGCTGGAGGTGCTGACATGGCTGGTGGTGATGCCATGGCTGGTGGTGATGCCATATCTAGTGGTGACCCCAGATCTGGTGGTGATGCCATGGCTGGTGGAGACACAATGGCTGGTGGTGACGCCATGGCTGGTGATGACTCCATGGCTGGTGATGAATCCAAGGCTGGTGATGATATTATTGCTGGTGGTGACGCCATGGCTGGTGGTGACATCATGGCTGGTGGTGACTCCATGGCTGGTGATGAATCCATGGCTGGTGATGACGCCATGGCTGGTGGTGACATCATGGCTGGTGGTGACATCATGGCTGGTGGTGACATCGTGGCTGGTCGTGATGTTATGGCTGGTCGTGACGACATGACTGGTGGTAACGCCATGGCACGTGATGACGCCATGGCTGATGATGACTCCATGCCTGGTGATGAATCCATGGCTGGTGTTGACGCCATTGCTGATGTTGACGATGCCATGGCTGGTGGTAACGCCATGGCTGGTGGTAACGCCATGGCTGGTGGTGACGCAATGGCTGTTGGTGACGCAATAGCTGGTGGTGACGATGTCATTCCTTGTGGTGGTGATGCCATAGCTGGTGATGACGCAATGTCTAGTAGTGACTCCATGGCTAATAGTGACGATATGGCTGGTGGTGACGCAATGTCTAGTGGTGACTACATGACTGATGGTGACGCTATGTCTGGTGGTGACGCCATTGCTAGTGATAACGCCATTAATGGTGATGTCGCAATGGAAGGTGATGACACCATAGCTGGTGATGACTCTATTGCCAGTAGTGACGCCATGGCTGGTGGTGATGATGCAATGGCTGGTGGTGACAATGCAATGGATGGTGGTGACGATGCCATGGCTGGTGGTGCCGCAATAGCTGATGGTGATGCAAAGGCTTGTGGTGATGCAATGGCTGGTGGTTACTCTATGGCTGGTGGTGACGAAATGGCTGGTGGTTACTCTATGTCTGGTGGTGATGCCATAATTGGGGATTATGCCATGGCTGGGGTTGACTCCATGGCTGGTGATGACCCCATGGCTGGTAATGACGCCATGGCTGGAGGTGACGCCATGGCTGGGGATGACTCCATAACTGAAGATGACGCCATGGCTGGTGATAACGCAATGGATGGTTGTGACGCCATGGCTGGTGGTGGTGACGCCATGGCTGATGGTGACGCAATGGCATGTGGTGACTCCATGGCTGGTAGATATGATAATGATGATAGATATATACAAGAGTTGTTACATTCTTGTACAGCCACTAGTAAGCGTAGCGTTTTGGGCAGGTCCCTGGAATACGTCCATGAAGAAGAATCGTTTTTAAAACCAAGTACCCATTTTACTGTTGAGTTAAACAGAGGCTACAATTAAGGATTTGCGCCCAGTAAATCTTCTCCGGCCAGGATACGAACCCATGACAAAGCGCTCGCGGAACGCCAGGTGAGTGTCTTACTACTACACCACGGAGACTGGTCTGACGATGCTATGCCTGGTGGTGACTCCATGGCTGGTGGTGACACTATAGCTGAAAGTAAATCCATGGTTCCTGGTGTGGGATATCTGGGGCTTGACTCATATATTCAATTATTTGCTTATTGTATTTAATAAATCGAAGGACCACCCACTTTTGAGAAAAGAGGGAAAACGAATAAAAGTGATCATTAGAATAACACTAGAGAACCAGTGTCTATGGATATTAATTAAATGAATAATCACTTGAAAATAATGAATAGATTGTATTATTAATTAATTAAAGTCAAAGCCTCAAAGACCTACATTGGAGGGGTATTTCTAGAAGTTCATATATATCTAGGAACCAGTGTGGTTCGTCACTAGTTCATTGTTGAGTAAATAACATAATATATCTAAACTACTATAGATTCAAAGATATGATAACTCAAATTATGAATATTAAAGATTATGAATTACTGAGCAACAGAGCAAAACACATTAATTACCAATTATCATTTCTGGTAATAATCTATTCAATGTAAAGATCCTAAGAGAATTATATAGAAATCAATAATAATATTAAATAAATTTGTACGAAAAATGTCTTAGCTTTAAGACGATTTCTGTAACGCCATTTCGTCATTCGTCCTCGTGGTCACAGGATCCCCATAAAGAAAGAACCCGAGGTGAATATCATGAATGATGAAAAACAACTTGACGATCCTCGTATACACGCTGAAATCAGAGAAATTTAAGTAGCATTTGATTAGGCTACGATTTATTTTCAATATTCATGAAAACGGAGAAAATTGTCGTAAGTTTACTAACGTTGTGTATTAGGTATCCTTGCTGTATGACGACAGACTACTCACACATATATAATCTAGGATGATGCATCAAACGAGAACCATATACTTAACATGAGCGTATCAAATACTGAGGTCTGCCGAAACCGCATCAGCTAGTCCCAGACGTCCACTGCTGTGTACGTGTAATTACGGGTCTTGGCTTCAATTGTTGACGCGTTATTAACTGGCTGGGCACTATAGAACACGTGGATATGTAATTGTTAACTGTTGACCGGGTATCAACGTAATTCTTTTTGATAAACTCCCCAGTCACTACCACGTGTCTCGCCACTCTTCACGCCAGGGATGCCTTCTCTCACACAATGGCGTCTCCGCCTCCCTCAACCCGTCTCTCGCATTCACTACAGAAATTATTAATCACGGATAATTCTTTTCCGCGTAATTATGGATGTAATACGCTAATGAGAACTGGGTTGCAATTATAGGGACTTAAATATTATCATATTCTCGTTTTATGGTGTTAAACGAAAAACGGAGAAAATTTTATTTTCTCCATGGCATTCGCACGTAACAGATAAACTGCTACTAGATAACAATTTCAGTTAATAACTCTCGGTTTTAGATTATCGGGAGTCATATTATCTGTAGGTAATTATTACACGGAATACTGATAATTTTAGAGAACCACATTCAATTCTCTAATACATTGGTAATAAATGTGTCTAATTGCACATTATCTGACGCAATGTTGCTACTCGATTTCATGAGAATTCAAGCACTAATACACAGATAAAATGGTTTAATTTATGTTAACACTACCGTTAGTGAAATTAGTAACTACTGTAGTTAGTATATAATAATGATGATGTATTATAATACAATAGTAGTTTATTAGTGTTGGAAATTTCCAACTTAACTCCGAGGGGGAGAAAACGCAGGTCGCAGTTCTGAGTACTGACGTACCCATTCCGAAGTTATATTATGGATTAGTAAATTAGTACGTTAGCAACGAATGTCCCGAATCTGTCAGAGACAGATAATACTCTAAGTCATTATGGGAACATGAATTAAACATTGAAATATTAAATGATTAAGTTATTTGTAATCAAGAACTCTCTAAAGCTTACAATAAAGTCAACAACTAGGGTCGCAGTGACATGTAATGGTGTATTACGTAGTTGCTGAATTGTAGGCAAACTCAGAAAAAGTTCCTAAGAACTGATAACATTATTGTATAAATTGTATTCTACATTATTATACAGTAAAGTATTATTGGGTCATTCAAGATCAAGGAGACTCTGACACCACATTAAGGTCACTGTCTAGGGTCGCTGTGACTTGTAATTATTGAGTTACTAGACAATAACATCATGCAGCATCATGATCACCCCAAAATCAAAAGAGGGAAATTTGATTTAATATGCACTGCCGTGCAGTAGTCATTCTGACTGATGGTATAACTAAGTTGCTAACTAGCTAAAATATTGTAATATTAGAGAACTGATAAGGTTTGTTCATTAAAATCAAGGAAGATTCTGAGTCGACAGGGAGATTAGTAGCCTAGTCATATTGACTCATGAGCTAATTGAATTGCAGTTCATAGGCTTGATACTCTAAACTCATTAATACATCCTCAACCGTTAAATGAAAATTGAGTTTATTAAGGGGGCATATCGAAAAATATCGTTATAAATTAAAATTGTTCAATTTGCTTATAAATTTTTTTATGAAATAGTTATAGAAAGGGCTGCAACTGGTCCAAGTTTCACCATCACACCCTAAACAGAAAAGGAGAAAAAAAATACACAACGTATTATGCAACGAATGTTCAACATTCTCAAATAATCTCAGGGAACACATGTGTCAACTAAAATGTCTACTATGTGCTGTAGAAGCACAAACTCTTGTAATAATTGTAATATGTATGTTCAGTATATTTATATTTAATTTTTTTTTTCTTTTTATTTTTTTATTTTTTTTTTTGGCCAATTTTTTTTCTCGTTTGTTATCAAGGGATTTGCATGAAACTTGCACACCTTGCTCAATGGATGCCTATCTGCAAGGTTGCCAATTATGAACGAAATCTGTCGAAGTCAAGCTCAGCTACAGGTGGCCGAACTTGGATCTTTATTTTACTCTGGAAAGTAATTTACACCTTCAAATTACTTCAGAGCTTTCATTTATTAATCAATTTACATGCAAATTACACCTTATATGTAGCGTTTGTGCTTCTACAGACTCTAGTAGACATTTTAGTCCAAAGTCTATTTGTTGATTTTATACAAATTTATAAATATCATATATTGCATATTTTTTTAGTAGGGTAACTTTGAAAAATTATATTATTGCACTAAACACTTTTTTGATAAAACTGATCACTAGAATCCTTTATTATGTGCTTAATTTAATATCTGAGTGTTATAGAAATGATTTTAGTTGACACATGTGTTCCCTGAAGCTATTTGAAAATACGTTGCATAATTCGTTGTTTATTTTTTTTCTCCTTTTCTGTTTAGGGTGTGATGATGAAACTTGGACCAGCTGCAGCCCTTTCTATAACCATTTCATAAAAAAAATTATAAACAAATTGACCACTTTTAATTTTACACCGATATGCCCCCTTAAATCAGTCTCTTTAAGTATAGTCAACTGTAATTAATTGGGAGTACAGGCTAGGCTAGTACTCAGTTGACACTAACTAAAGTCCCTAAACCTACCTAAATAAATGGTTTAAATTTCTAACCTACCTAAGTAGAGGACTAAGCTAATTGTTATAACTCACTAATTCTTAGTGGAGTTACTCTAGCTAAATTGTGAGCAGTAAAGTACTTAAATTAACATTGTGAGCAATATTGAGCTCGTTAACATGGTGAGTTATATTGATCTCATTAACAGTTAACAGAGTGAGCTATATTGAGCTCGTTAATAGTTAACAAGGTGAGCTATATTGAGCTCGCTAACAGTTAACAGGGTGAGCTATATTGAGCTTGCTAACAGTTAACAAAGTGAGCTACATTGAGCTCGAACTAACGAGGTGGAGTATTGTAGCGTTCAATTATAATGGCGAGCAATATTGAGCTCGAATTCGCATGGGGAACAATAAAGCACTCAATTATTACGTTAATTCACAGGTGAGCTGTAAGATCAGCTCGGGTTATTAGTACTCACCTAATTGTGCTTGCGTGGGTTGAGCTTTGGCTCTTTGGTCCCGCCTCTCAACTGTCAATCAACTGGTGTACAGATTCCTGAGCCTACTGGGCTCTACCATATCTACATTTGAAACTGTGTATGGAGTCAGCCTCCACCACATCACTTCCTAGTGCATTCCATTTATTAACTACTCTGACACTGAAAAAAATCTTTCTAACGTCTCTGTGGCTCATCTGGGTACTAAGTTTCCACCTGTGTCCCCTTGTTCGTGTCCCACCCGTGCTGAAGAGTTTGTCTTTGTCCACCCTGTCAATTCCCCAGAATTTTGTAGGTGGTTATCATGTCTCCCCTTACTCTTCTGTTTTCCAGGGATGTGAGGTTCAGCTCCTTTAGCCTTGCCTCGTAGCTCAATCCTCTCAGTTCCGGGACGAGCCTGGTGGCATACCGCTGAATCTTCCCTAACTTTGTCTTGTGTTTAACTAGGTATGGACTCCAGGCTGGAGCTGCATACTCCAGGATTGGTCTTACATAAGTGGTATACAGGGTTCTGAAAGATTCCTTACACAAGTTTCTGAAGGCAGTTCTTATGTTGGCCAGTCTAGCATATGCCGCTGATGATATTCTTTTGATGTGGGCCTCTGGGGACAGGTTCGGTGTTATATCAACCCCCAGATCCTTCTTTCTATTTGACTCTTGCAGGATTTCCCCTCCCAGATGATACCTTGTGTTCAGCCTCCTGCTCCCTTCGCCTAATTTCATCACCTTACTCTTTCCCGAGTTGAACTTTGGCAGCCATTTTCTAGACCATTCCTCCAGTTTATCCAGGTCTTCCTGTAGTCTCTGTCTATCTTCATCCGTCTTGATTCTTCTCATAATTTTTGCATCATCAGCAAACATCGAGAGGAATGAGTCTATACCCTCTGGAAGATCGTTCACATATATTAGAAACAGGATGGGTCCAAGTACTGAGCCCTGTGGAACTCTGCTGGTGACATCTCGCCACTCTGATGTCTCCCCCTCACCGTTAATCGCTGTTTCCTGTTGCTTAAGTACTCCCTTATCCACTGGAGCACCTTCCCTTTTACTCCTGCCTGTTGCTCCAACTTTTTTAACAGCCTTTTATGGGGTACTGTGTCAAAGGCTTTTTGGCAATCCAGGAAAATGCAGTCGGCCCGCCCTTCTCTTTCCTGCCTAATTTCGTTGCCTGGTCATAAAATTCTATTAAACCTGTGAGGCACGATTTACCATCTCTGAACCCATGTTGGTGGTGCATTACAAAGTTATTTCCCTCCAGATGCTCTACGATCCTTTTCCTCACAATCTTCTCCATCACCTTGCATGGTATACAAGTTAAGTAAACTGGCCTGTAATTCAGTGCCTCTTGCCTGTCACCCTTTTTGTATATTGGGACCACGTTAGCTGTCTTCCAACTTTCTGGTAAGTATCCTGTTTCCAGTGACCTGTTATACACCATAGAGAGTGTCACACTTAGTGCTTCTGCACCTTCCTTTAGTATCCATGGTGAGATTCTATCAGGCCCAACAGCCTTTGTCATATCCAGCTCCTAGTGCAAGATCCTTGTTGAAGAATAGCTAAGCACGGAATCTAGGCAGATTCTCTGGTGAGCAGTGCTCAAATTAGCACGGGAGCATTGTAGCGTTCAATTATCATGGCGAGCAGTGCTCGTATTAGCATGGAGGAACATTAAAGGGCTCAATTGTTACGCTAACTCAGGGTGAGTTATATTGAACTCGAATTAACTAGGTGGAGCATTGTAGCGTTTAACTGTCATGGCGAGCAGTGCTCGTATTAGGATGGGGAACATTAATTAAACACTTTCCTGGATTTTCGACTTGGATTATGGGCGTTTTGCTTAACCTCTTGTCGGATCACGACGTAAATTTACGGACCGTGTTTTATATTGGGTAAAATTTACTACTCGATCGACTTGGTGTTTGTATGAATATGTTTGCCATTAAATTTTCGTTTTCTCTAATAGGCACAGTGCCTATTTGAGAAAACGGCAATGTATTGTAACTTAGAGGAGAGACAATTGAGTTGGTGACACAACGAGGGTACGCCCACTCCACACACTCTTGTGTTGGCCGCGATCATGATTCTACATTTATATGCATATGTCCGTGTAGAGAATTTTATTCCGAACACTATACCACTATACAAACAAAAAAAAACGTGTTAAACTTGAAAAAACATGAGCAAAGTAAAAACTTTTTACTCTCACGGGTACAAAGAAGCGTAAGATTTTATTCGCCGCAAATTTATTTGACGCTCTGTTGGCCAATTCTACCCATGTTCTTATAGAACTTTCTATTGCGAACACATTGCTATAAAAATGAAATACGTAGCTCGAAAAATAATGTCAGAACAGTGAAATAAGTATAAACTTTCAAGCGCTGCATCACAACAGTGTCGTCGCTGCTGAAATCATAGCTAACGCTTCGCCCAGTTCCTACACACGTGCGGAACATAATTAGACATTGATAGGCATATGTCTGGGTGGGGAATTTTATTGCGAGTTCAGTGATATCAAAATAAGCGCTGTAGGATGACTGTGAGGCTGGCAACAAACGAAAGAGTATGAACATTTACTTCCTGTTTGGGTGTCACGGCGAGTCATCTTCGTGTTTATTTACTTCGTGGTGGGATAGCAAATGCTTGGGTGACATTTTATCCATATGATCTTGTAGAGAATGTTATTGCCAACGCATTGATACCAAAATGAAAAACGTAGCTCGAGAATTGATGTTAGGAGCGTGAAAAGATTATAAACTTTGTGTTTATGCTTGAGCTCCCAGAACGCCGCGCGCACAACCAGCTTTTTTTTTCAGCGAGTGCCGTGCGCACTAAAGTGTTAATTAAATTGCTCAAATATTACGTTAACTCAAAGTGAGCTATATTGAGCTCATTAATCATGTTAAGTAACAATGCTGATGGTTTAATGATAATGCATTAAACAAAGGGAAACCTAAGGTTCCTGAAAATTTAATTACTGCCACGATTAATCCTATTCAAAGATAATTTATAACATTTTCCCAACCTAAACGTTTCACGGGTTATTAGTTCTCTGTAGACTCACTTACGTATTGGTAAGTTTGCAAGTTTGTTCGTGCTGCACTCCTGCAATAATTAAGCAGAAACGAAAGAAAAACAGCTCAAACAAAATTGATGTATTTATCACTAACTCTTAGTGCAGAAAACATTGAATTCATAAGGTTTTCTTGGCAAACCTTAAGCGCAGGTATTTTGGACCTTGGTCCCAGTGAATTTATAATTATAGAAGTTGCTTGATGACTTCATAGTATTGCTAAATTCAGGAAATGCTAATTGCATTTAGTGCTAGATTCTCTAGCCTAATATTATCAATTACCTAGGGAGACTGAGTGTGGTCAATTATTACTTGTCGAGAATACTTCTAGGTCTGCAGTGGATTCAATGGCTTGGTCGCTGTGACTTGTACTTGTTTAGGTACGGACCACTGGTTTTCCACTGAGAGCTATGAAACATCTCGGCGAGTACTAATTGTACTACATTCAATCTGGATTTATTACTCAGCTGTGTTTCTCATTTTAGTTTGCTGAAGGAGAATTGATTTACTGCTGACTAATTTATTATTGTTGGCAGGCTTAGACTTGTTCACATTCAGAACTTTACTGGTAAGTAAGTAGCCACCTGCAGATTGAAGCATATTCATGCCCAATCGTTTAACATGTCCAGTTATGAACTGGTAATAGTAGTCTGCTCCTACTAGTACATTTACATTGTTAAGGTGGTCAGACGTTAACTTGTTGTCAGCCAAATTAATTTCACGTTCCTGCAGGAAGTGCGCTGTGTACCTCAGACCCTTAATATTTAGGTCAAAAGGTATTTGATCTACAACAATGGCTTGGATAGCCTTGACATGACTACCTAGTCGTACAAGCGGTTGAACTACTGAGTATTCATGGGTTCCTCGATTTATCATGAACCCTGACAGGTTTAATTTTACCTGTCTCATTGATTGTAAATTGAGTGCCTCTGCTGCTTTCTGAGTAATGAAAGTTCTCTGGGATCCTTGATCAAATAGTCCACGAGTGGTGATCTTGGCTCCTTTGTTCTTTACTTGAAGTTGGGCAGTAGGCAAAGTTGCATCCACTTAAGATGCTGGTGAAATTTCGCTGTACACATCTCACACCTTGCAGCACTGTACTGGTGTAGATTCTCTACTTCCTATTCTAGGATTGACATATTTGTCTTGACAAATTTGCACAGTGCAGCATGATGCTTACCCCTTCTACACCTATTGCAGGTGTTCAGTGGGGTGTCACAGCTATTAACATTATGTGATTTGAGACACCTAGTACATTTGTGTAACTGTTTGAGTCGTCTGACTCTTGTGTCTCTATTAGGGTAATTAGTACAATTGTACAGAGAATGTTTTTGATTGCAAAACAAGCATATTCCCCATCCTACAGCTCGTTTAGGGGTTACCTGTTTAGGTAAAACAGTAACTGCAGGTTGGGATGGCTTTGTTGCTTGCATTTGCTTGTTATTTATTCTCTTGTGAGTACTTGGTGTACTCTGGGGAGCAATTACTAGGCTCTTGGAAGTGCTCTTTGTACTATTAGGTCTCTTAGGAGCACCTGTGGGGCTTTTGGGCCTTACTGATGAATCAGTGTTTGACTTATTGTTATTACATCGATTATTAGTACCCTTATTACCTAGCGACAGTGTCACTTTAGGAGTTCCAGGTAAGGAAACTGATGTGGTGTTACGACCCTCTCGGGACGCAACGGGGTTCTCACTCTGATGTTGTTAGAGTCAGATATATATATCCGTTCCCAAGCCAGTAGTGGCTATCAAGGGATGAGATCCCTGACGCAAGTAACTTAAAGGGAGTAGGGAAAGAAAGTTAAGAACTTAATATTATAATCATCACCATCACCAATTAAATATATAAAATCAAAGTGCACAGGGGGAGGGGTATTAACACTATACAAGGGGATTATCCACAATATAGTCTTCTGCTGAAGACTCTGGATCCAGAAGCTAGGTGCTGAGTCCTCGGTGCTTTCTTCGTGGCCTCACAACGTGTTTTCTGAGAATGCCGAGCCTACCCTGGCCACAGGTCAGCCAAAACACAGGTCCACTGGGGGCACCGCCGTGGAGGCCGTCAATCACAAATCCAGCCGGTCTGCTGGCAGGTTTCGGACCCGCAACGCTGGTCAGGCCACTCCAGGGACGATATTAGGGTAAACGCCCTAGACAGGAGTCTCGTGTGATATCACAAATCACCTCCTGTCCTCAATACCCCAGTGGATAATCGTCTCCAACAGTCGGTCCCGGGTAATCCTTTTACTGCCACTTCCCACTGGCAGGGTAACACACCACAGTGTTCTTCCGGGGGGACGACTTCACAACGGCTGCAACAAGGTACAAGGTATGGAGACTGCTGCCTCGGGTAGACTGGCTCAACTCCCATCACAGCAGTCCCAGGTCGACTCTGTAAGCAGACACGTCATCAATAACTGGGACACTCTAAGGCATCTCAATTACAGGCTCAAACACAAACGCCCGACACATCCACTTCATAGATGGCGTTGTAGTCTGAGCACCACCTCACCAGAGGTCAGTGGCGGCGGTGTAGAGTGCTGATCGGGACTGGAAACTAGCCCTCGTAGCTGGTACACGGCGTCCTCACCAGGTGTCGTCGTCCTTTTGGAGGGGGTTTCGGGAGCTGACCCACAGATGGCGCGGTCGTCACGGCTCCAAGCTCGGACACTGGATCCGGGTTCGTAACATGTGGGTATAGTTTCGGTGCATTCAGAAGAGGCATTAAGTGCCTGGTTTGCTGAATGATTGCTTATATTGCGCAAACCTGTAAATATATCTTGCATTGACAGGATATTACATATAATACTGGTATACATAATAATTTATAGAGTGTGTCACCAGACAATTTTCTTTGGATGATAATTTTAGTCATCCACTCAGCAGTTGGGTGATCCACCTCTTTACTAAAGGAATTTAACAGTGACTCAAGCTGAAAACTAAAGCTTGTATAGAGTCAACTGATTGTTCTGGTGGAGTTAAATCCTAGTAATTGGTGTACAAGGTTTATAACTCTCTTCTCATTGTTAGCACTTACTCTAGAGGCTGGTGTGGGTAATTGTGACCATTACTTGTATTGCTCGAGGCTTCTTGCCTAGCCTCAGCTTTAATTACAGCTTCGGCTGCTGCTGCAGCTTTAGCTTTATCATTTTCTGGTTCAGATTCACTGATTATTACAGCTTCACTAAGAGTTTCATCGGCAACTTCACTGTTTCTCTGGGTTCCTGTGAGGAGCTAGTTAATTCAGTAGCCTCATGCATTGAATTTATAGAATCCAGGGAATATTGAGAAGAGCTGTCTGAAAGTCAGGAGTCTGAAAATTTATCAGACTCTGTAAATAAATTATTACGTGAAGTTGTATTAGATGAGATGGTAGAAAATGAAGGTTGAACTTCAGTTGTTGATCCTGTGTAGTGATCAATATTGATTAAAGGATTCTCCTCATCTTGAGGTAGCTCATGTATTTCATCTGAGCTGGGTGCTTTCTCGGGTGTAGGTCTACTACAAAAATGTTCTAACCACTCAGGAACATCTTGTGTCGCAAGCACTTTGTTATATTGATCTAACTTGTTTTGAATAATATCTTCATAGTCGGCAAGATCAGATTCTATCAGACGCAATTCGTCTGGGTCAGTATTACTGACAAGGAGTATGTTCCTATAAGACTCGATTATAACCTTTACATAGTCATATTTTTGGCTAGCCACCTTTGTGGAACTTATTAGCCTGAAGACGTCAACTGAGTTAGTTCCTAATCAGTTGTCACATTTGACAAGTAGTCTTGACAGGTGATCTTGAAGACCTCTCAAGATTCTTCCAGTTTTTTCTGGAGTAGCCATTCTGGCTGTAAGTTTGAGCTTGATAGGGCTTATATAGCTACTTGGACAGCTATGGTACTTGCTCCTTTATGTAGAGCAGGTATAATTATTGACAGCCTGATATTTTCTTGAGGCTGATTGTAATTTACCTCATTTAGAGGTTAGCTTAACCTTCCTAATAATAAGCAACTAAGATTTGAGTGGTGCCCTTGGTATCTCTACAGGTGTTCCTTAGCTTAGCTCTTCAAAATCAGCCTTGGATGGGTAGTGAACTTACAGTAACAATCAAAGATGTACATAGATATATGTAATAAAATATAATTACACAATAAATGGTTAATCCCACCCATTAGGGTCAGCAACACATAAATTAATAATGCACCAGCACTGTCTAACAGTACTAGTTAGGTAATAATCCTACCTATTAATGCAGCTAATGGTGTAGACTAAATTTGTACAAATCTTAGTACCGTGTCAGTCTGAAATATTCTACCACTGTTGGGTTGGCATAATAACTACAATAAATGTGGTGCAATAATGTTTAAATAGTGCTATGTTTTTGGATTTTGTAATTTTATATAATATATACACTGGTAGAAATTATGTGTATAAGAAATTAAATGAACACAGGAGTATTACTTGTGTTTGGCAAGTATTCTACTGCCGTAAATAATATTTAACACCTGAATGTACTTCCTAATTGTGGAATATAATGTTATCAGGGTTAGTAATGATTAATTAGTATGGGGTCAGCAATTTGTATTAGTATACTGGATCCTAAAATGTTAATGAATTCACTGACTTGAGTGAATCAGTAATTATGGATTGAATTTAGGCTATAATGGACAGTTTGCTGACAGCCATAAATTGAAATATTTGTATACCCCAATAATGGTTAACACATAATTGGTGTTAGTGATTAAATAATATTAATTGGATTGTACCCAGTTCGATAAGGACCATAATGTGGGATATCTGGAGCTTGACTCATATATTCAATTATGTATTTAATAAATCGAAGGACCACCCACTTTTGAGAAAAGAAGGAAAAGGAATAAAAGTGATCATTAAAATAACACTAGAGAACCAGTGTCTATGGATACTAATTAAATGAATAATCACTTGAAAATAATGAATAGACTGTATTATTAATTAATTAAAGTCAAAGCCTCAAAGACCTACATGGGGGGGGGGGGTATTTCTAGAAGCTCATATATATCTAGGAACCAGTGTGGTTCGTCACTAGTTCATTGTTGAGTAAATAACATAATAAATCTAAACTACTATAGATTCAAAGATATGATAACTCAAATTATGAATATTAAAAAATTGGAATTACTGAGCAACAGTCAGAGCAAAACACATTAATTACCAATTATTATTTCTGGTAATAATCTATTCAATGTAACGATCCTACAGGAATTATATAGAAATCAATAATAATATTAAATAAAGTTGTACAAAAAATGTCTTAGCTTTAAGACGATTTCTGTAACGCCATTTCGTCATTCGTCCTCGTGGTCACAGAATCCCCATAAAGAAAGAACCCGAGGTGAATATCACGAATGATGAGAAACAACTTGACGACTCCTCGTATACACGCTGAAATCAGAGAAATTTAAGTAGCATTTGATTAGGCTACGATTTATTTTCAATATTCATGAAAACGGAGAAAATTGTCGTAAGTTTACTAACGTTGTGTATTAGGTATCCTTCCTGTATGACGACAGACTACTCACACATATATAATCAAGGATGATGCATCTAACGAGAACCATATACTTAACATGAGTGTATCAAATACTGAGGTCTGCCGAAACCGCGTCAGCTAGTCCCAGACGTCCACTGCTGTGAACGTGTAATTACGGGTCTTGCCTTCAATTGTTGACGCGTTATTAACTGGCTGGGCACTATAGAACACGTGGATAAGTAATTGTTAACTGTTGACCGGGTATCAACGTAATTCTTGTCGATAAACTCCACAGTCACTACCATGTGTCTCGTCACTCTTCACGCCAGGGATGTCTTCTCTCACACAATGGCGTCTCCGCCTCCCTCAACCCGTCTCTCGCATTCGCTACAGAAATGATTAATCACGGATAATTCTTTTCCGCGTAATTATGGATGTAATACGCTAATGAGAACTGGGTTGCAATTATTGGGACTTAAATATTATCATATTCTCGTTTTATGGTGTTAAACGAGAAATGGAGAAGATTTAATTTACTCCATGGCATTCGCACGTAACAGATAAACTGCTACTAGATAACAATTTCAGTTAATAACTCTCGGTTTTAGATTATCGGGAGTCAGATTGTCCGTAGGTAATTATTACACGGAATACTGATAATTTTAGAGAACCACATTCAATTTTCTAACACATTGGTAATAAACGTGTCTAACTGGACATTATCTGACGCAATGTTGCTACTCGATTTCATGAGAATTCTAGCACTAATACGCAGATAAAATGGTTTAATTTATGGTAACACTACCGTTAGTGAAATTAGTAACTACTGTAGTTAGTATATAATAATGATGATGTATTATAATACAATAGTAGTTTATTAGTGTTGGAAATTTCCAACACCTGGTGACGACATGGCTGGTGGTGACGACATGGCTGGTGATGACGCCTTGGATGGTGGTGACCCTATGGCTGGTGATGACAACATGGCTGGTGGTGAGGCCATAGCGGTTGGAGAGGCTATGGCTGGTGGTGAAGAATCTCCTTTCAACTCCTTATATTAACATTTACTAATAACACTAACACATAGAATTAAAATCGTTGGTGTATCAGGCATGATATGCTAAATCAGGCATGATTTAGATAGAAATTACCCAGCCATCTTGACACCAAGCGTCGATAGCAGACTGAAACATGAAGTCTTCCACGAACGTTAGAGAATTATAGAGTTCAGTTAATTGTCCTTTCTAAAAATATTGTTCATTATGAAAGAAGTATTCATTTCGCGAATTATGCGAATACCTCTTCTCGCTATTGCCTTGCGAGAAGAGGTATTATTATTCAACATATTTACTTGTGATGGTAATTTAAATGGTACTTCTTTATTTCCCTCAATACTTACTAGTACACCAAATTGGTTTAAGCTCGAGATCGCTATGAGCGTCTCTGCACGTGCGTGTTCGGGCCTCAGGGCATGAGGGAGGTGGCTTTTCGGCACACGGCTCCGCCACGAGTCAACCAGTTCTCGCAAATTCGTAAAGTCAATATTGACTTATTAAATAAGTGCATAGGTGACATACTAAACATAAGAGATACCCTTAAAAAGCTTCACAGAAAACACCGACCTTACCTAACCTTGTTAGTATCTTAAGATAATCATCTTATAGCTTCGTAATTACAATTGTTACTTAACCTATTATAGGTATAGGTTAAATAATAATTGTAATTACGAAGCTATAAGATGATTATCTTAAGATACTAACAAGGTTAGGTAAGGTCGGTGTTTTCTGTGATGCTTTTTAAGGGTATCTATTATGTTTAGTATGTCACCTATGCACCTATTTAATAAGTCAATATTGACTTTACGAATTTGCGAGAACGGGTTGCACGAGTACACACAGATTTACAATCGGCAGCCATTGCAGATAGAATACGTAGTCGCACAGTGCTTCTTACTGTATATTCTCGTTTCCGAGAAGATAATCGCGTCCCCGAATTTGACCTTCAACAGCAGTGAATGTCAGGGACTAATTGACGTGATATCGGCGACTGTAAATATGTCAACAAGCCGACGTTATGTATATTTTATGTGTAGTGCACTATCTCATAAATTATTACTGTAGGTAGCTCGTCGTTATGTCATTTACCGACCAAAACCCTCATGTTCGTTTCTTTCCACGTTATTCTCAAGTTTTAATGAATAGTGGAATAAATCTCTAGCCCAGTCAAATTCTATAACATTTTTGTGATTACAGTGTGTTGGTGAGGACAAGCAGAGAAATTCTTCCTCTACACACGACATTCCCTATTGGTGTATCATCCATTATTTGGGCAATGTGATCACGTCTACGAGTATTCAAACAGTGAAACGGGTTTAGTGAAGTCTTCTTACAACTAAGTCTTACTGTCTCTCTTTTGTAGATTTCTTAGACTGATGCTAATATTATTTCTATTATGTATTTGCATTTCTTATACATATAATATTCTAAGAGAAATTACATAAATCTAATATTTTGTTTCTCAGTGTGTAGCAATGTTTCATATATAATATCCTATGATTTGACAATTTATTTCATAGGCTTAATAATCTTACTATATTATCATCATATTGAATCTACATTTAATTTCTGATTCTATAATCTGTATTGATGTAATTAACCAACTGGTGACGAACCAGCACCAGTCGTTATCCTAGATATATATTATTTCTAGTAATACCCCCCAGTGTTGAAGTTTGAAGATTTAAACTCTCAATTAATTATTATTACAGTCCATTCATACTCTTCAAATAATTACCAAATAATCTAACATCCATAGGCACTGGTACCACAGTGTCAGTCGTATATTCCATTTATTTGTTTTCCCTCTTTTCTCAAAAGTGGATGGTCCTTTGAGTATTTCGATTTCTTAATTATATATTAATAGAGTTGAGTTAAAGTCACATTCCACAACAGCTGGTGGTGACGTCATGGCCGGTGGTGACGATGCCATGGCAGGTGGCGAGGCCATGGCTGTTGGGTTTGCAATGTCTAGTGATGATGTTATGGATGCTGGCGACGACATGGCTGGTGGTGATGCCATAGCTGGTGGTGACGTCACGGCTGGTGGTAGCGCAATGGCTGTGGCAATTCTATGGATGGTGGTGTCTCCATGGCTGGTGGTGATGCCATTTCTGATATTGACTCCATGGCTGGCGGTGAAGCTATGTCTGTTGGTGTCGCCGTGTCTATGGATGATATTATGGCTGGTGGTAACGCCAGGGCTGATGATGATGCCATGGCTGGTGGTGAGGCCATGGTTGGTAGTGAGGCCATGGTTGGTGGTGAGACCATGGCTGGTAGTGAGGCAATGGCTGGTGGTGACGAATTGGCTGGTGATGACGACATGGCTGATGTTGACGACATGGCTGGTGGAGATGCCATGGCTGGTGGTGATACCATGGCTGGTGGTGATGCCATGGCTGGTGGTGATGCCATGGCTGGTGGTGATGCCATGGCTGGTGGTGATGCCATGGCTGATGGTGACGACATGGCTGGTGGTGACGCCATGGCTGGTGGTGATGCCATGGCTGGTGGTGATGCCATGGCTGGTGGTGATGCCATGGCTGGTGGTGATGAAATCGATGGTGGTGATACAATTTTTTTTTATTATTATTATTTTCTACCACAGACGTGGCCACACAGTTACAATGCTAACCACATATATACATTTTCTTCTGTCCTCCATGGACCGGGTTAAATATGTGTTAAACATATAGTTCAGGGGTTTATTGAACAATCAACCACAGAAGGTAATTCGGTGCTTTTAAAATGCTAAGCTAACCTACATACGTAAATACATAGATACACAGATTTACGCATGCCCTACATAAAGTGTTCGATGTATCTTTTACATTAATCTTGTCATTAATGTGCATTTACAAAGGTGAGACGTAATTCTGATCAGCTTCCATATATGCTTTATACACATACATATACATAAACACACACACATGCATTCACATAGCTTTGTCTCTTTTACTCTGACAGGCTGAGATAGCTGATAGAGAAACTAGTGTGCAATTAAGCACTTAATCACTGAAGGTGATTAAGGTGCTTTTACAAGCTCAGGTTATATAGTTAAATCACATACATACATTGTATAATTGATACATTATATGGTTAATCTTAGGTACAAGTCCAATATATCATCAATTGTTCCAGTACTCATATAGTAATTACACAGTTCAGCATACCTTAGCCCAGGAGGGCGAAAGTTAGTCAATATGGGACATTCTACAATATAATGTTCAAGAGAGTGCATGTTTTCTCTTTCACAAAGGTGACATATTGTGTACTCGACATTTGGGTTTTGAGAAAGCTGCCAGATACGTCTATATCCCAGGCGTATTCTGGCCACTATAATATCACATTGCCGGGTTCTTGTTCTATTTATCCCATATGTGAATGTCCCCTCACGATATCTATCATAATATTGCTACAACTTTCTGGTCTTTGTGAATTTGTTAGGTCGATGAGATCTTCATTAGATATTTGTTTAAGTATTTTCTTTGTCACTGCTAATGAAACACCCATATCAATTTTCTACCACTGGTTGTCTACAGGATGTCTTTACAAGCATACCAACAGTGTCATACCTTGAGATGCCAACATGTGATGGTATCCATAGGAATTTAATTTCAAATCTGTTTTCTTTAGCAGCTGTGACGGTGTCCACCCCTATATTTCTTTCTTCCCAGCTTAGAAGAGTCATATCTCCGTAGCCTAAGTATTCTCTGATGTTCAGGGAACATTTTCATGGGTGGGAAAGCGTGGAGCGTGATTAAGCTGGCTGTAAAATGGCCAGCTAGGTTTGATAACGCAAGGGGCTTACGCCTTTTGAGGCACAGGACGGTGTAGAGCCATCCTGTTTCCCACCAAGACGTCCTGATGCTTCCCGGCACCTGATTGGCCAGGTGAGGTCCCGTGCCGGAAGTGCCCAATGACGAGAGCCCTCCGGCGGTGTGACGTCACGAGGCAGAGGGCTCGGGGCGGCTGGCGCCTGGGTGGAAAGAGTATGTCACGAGCCGTCAAAGAGGGAAGATGCGCTCGAGTGAGCTCTGGATATAGAGAGCCCTAACTAGTTGTGGGACATTTGGGGCTTGACTCTATTTATTTAATTATTAAAGTAATGAAATCAATTACGAAGGACCACCCGCTTTTATAGTAAAGAGGGAAACTAATAAAATGTGATCATTAGAAATTCCTGTAAGAACCAGTGACTATGGATAAATATTAGGAAATATAATCACTTGAATAATTAATGGGCTGTATAAATAATTTACTTGAATCAAAGCCTCAAATACCTACATTGGGGGGTTATTGCTAGAACTTCATATATGTCTAGGAACTAGTGTGGTTCGTACACCAGTTCATTGTGTAATAACCTAATCTTATGACCAATTAAAGAATCAATAGAAATCTATCACCAATAAAAATATAGATCATCAACATCAGAAATTAATCATTATAATAAACACGTATTATCTCCAGTGTGCAACATTCTATAAATGATAACTAAAATACTGATAATTTGAATAATCAAAGAAATACGACAGGTCTTAGCTTGAAGACGTTTTCAAAGACATCAGTTACGAATCATCCTCTGGATCTCCGGAACTCCTCGTAGAACACTGGGAGATGAATAACACGGGTAAAGTAACAGCTCGTGGAATTCCTCACACGCGAGCTGTAAATTAAAGGATATTACATAGCAATGCACTAGGCTACTAAATATCTGTATTCAAGAAATTGGGAATAAAATTAATTTAGAATACTAACATGTGGTTTATTTATGTCGCTCGACTTGACGACAAGCTACCCTGCTATATACAATCTCTAATGATGCATCAAAAGGGAGTTATATAAGTACTTAGCTAATAGGGCACTGTATAAGTTGAAGCTTGCCGAAACTCGCATCCCAGGCTCTAGCGTCACAATGGCGAACACGTGGTAGCTAGCTGGGCTTGGATGTCGACGCGTTTATTTGGCCGGTCACGATGGATCACGTAGAACAAATTAACTAGTTCCAGGTTGAATGTCAGGGTAAATCTTGCTGACAATTCACCACAACGTATCCTAGACTCTGACACCAAACGAGTTGCTCAATTCCGCAACAAGTCTTCACGCCGCACACTGGCGACTTCTCCTCGAGCTGGCGTCCACCACAACAATGGCTTCTCCCTCTCCCCAGCGTCTCGCATTCGCCACAGAAATTATTTATCACGAATAATATTACTTCGCGCAGTTGTGGCTAAAATGCTTTGATAAAGACTGGGTTGTAATTCAAGGGAGCTAAATATTATTATTTTCTCATCTTACGATGGTAAACGAGAAATGGAGATGATTTTAGTTCTCTCCATGGCATTCACACGTGACGTTAAATTTATTACCTAATAACAATTATAACTAAAAACTCTCGATTTGGCATTATTTGGGAGTTATGTTATCGGTAAATAATTATCACACGGAATACTGATGTTTTTAGAGAATCACACTCAATTCTCTAACACACTGGATATAAATGTGTTTAGCTTGGTAGAATCTGACGCAATACTGGCGTTTGGTTACGTAAGAATTCCAGCATTATTGTACAGATACAATTATTAGTTCAAAGAACCTCAACATCCCTCAACAGAGGACGAGTCAACTTCATGGTTGGAGTGAAATAAGGTAGATAATTGTCCCTCCCTTTACCCCTTTTGATCTAGGCGAGCTAGAGTATTTTATATGTTGTGAATATTTCTACTCATCAGTTTATTGTATAAGTGACAGAATATTAGGCTAGGAGCCAAGAACTCATTTAGGCATGAGTTGGTGTGTGTGAGCATTAAGGTGGGGATGTTAGTGATCTTGGAGGTGGTAGCTGGTGTGCAAAGAGCCAGCAAAGAACTCTGAAGTGCCAAGCTGATTGCATCGCTAGAGGCGTGGGAAAGTCACGACGTTCTGACATTTAGAGGTATCAGCTGATCGTGTTGCCAGAGGTGAGAGGTTGTGCCTGTCGCCTGACGGGTGGACCCAGTCAGCTGACCGTGTTGCCAGAAGCCATGCCACAAGGAATGTTGCCGCCAGCGGATGATATCCCCCTTTCGACATTTCTTTATACAATTATATGTGTATATATATTTTGTATATATACCTTGTACTGCATATGATATTGCATCTTTGATTAAGATAACCATTAAGACCACTGACGTGTTGCTGGGACACAAGCATAAACACCCAGCTGGCGACCTGAGTAGACCAGATATCCAAGAAAGAGTTCCAGTGTCAAGACGTGCAGGTTTAGGTGAGTTATAGGAAGCTTGAACCTCCCCACTCACTAGGGGTGTATAAGGTCAGCCCTTAGTTGACTGGGGGAGCCCAAGGGCGAGCAGTGGCGCCCGGTACTGAGGGGCTAAGACCAGTGGGACGACCCCAACCACAGGATGGAAGGGGGTGAACCCTGACACAGCTAAAACATTCATTTGAATATCACTGACTATTTTCTGGGTGTCACTACTATGTGCGTTCAATGCCAGGAGTGCACTCTGCGAGTCACAGTATATAAGTCCACTGTCTTTGTCATTTAAAAATTCAGTGGCAAGGTATATGCCTGCAAGTTCGGTTTGAGTTGTACTTGCCCAGTCATTGACGCGCTTCTTTGCTGTATGTACGAGAGACGATTGTTCAAATATATTGCATGCACATCTGGTACATCGTCCACTTTCTTCTACAGAGCCATCGGTATAGCACTGATACACATAGTTACCCATAATCGGAGTACTTTCAGTGCAGCTTTTCAGTGTTAACTGCTTTAATAATGTAGAGTGTACACTATCTTTCTTGGGCGCATTTACAAAATCAACTGATAGATACCAGTTATCCCATGGAGTAATTGGTTGATTAATCATTAATTGAGTAGGGTACATATTTAATATTTTGATGGAGTTGGCTACCTTGTAGAACCAAAATACATAATCAGATTTTGTTATTCTTCTATAGACCTCAGGTGACTGCAGCAAATTAGAATGTTTAACTTGAAACTTCATGTGTTGTCAAGATCTACTTAATGCCTTCACGCCCAAAACTGCGCTAATTGACAAAATTCTCTCACTTATGGTAGGTAATTTTAACTCTGCTCTCATATTAACTATTCTCGTGGACTTTGCAGCCCCAAGGATTAGACGCATGGCTTCATTTTGCAAGGTTTCAAGAGATTTCAGCTCTTTGTCAGTATACAGTGTGAGATGTAGAGCATTGTAGGCAATCGCAGAGCGTATAAATGATACATAAAACATTCTAGCAAGTCTCACGTTAATTCCATGATTGACACCAACAAGGACCCGCAAGGGCTTTAATCTCTCCCAATGGGGTCGGTAATGGGGATACCAAGGTATCTGTAAGACTCGCAGTTCTCAAGTGCTCGCCAACCTATATGATAATTGGGTGGTGGAATACCACATGGAATGAGGGCACGAGTTTTCTGCACAGAGATAAGGAGGCCACATTCCTCAGCTCTAGTAGCAAAAGCATCGAGCAGAACTTGCATTCTAGGGTCGGAGGCAGCCTGTAAAAATATATCATCAGCATAACAAATGACAGTGTCTTCATTATTAGTTGGAAGATCTTTAATAAGTTTATGCATCAGAACGTTGAACAACAAGGGGCCGAGGACCCCTCCTTGTGGAGTTCCCAGTTCAAATGTTTGCTCTCTGTGCTTTTAACACCATTAAACAAAACATATGCTGTTCGATTAGACAAATAGCCCTTTATTCATTTCAGTAATTTTCCTTGTATTCACAGCTCGGCAAGCTGTTCCAGTATGATTTCTCTGTTTGCTGTATCAAAAGCTGCTGCTAGGTCGATGAAGACTGTTTGAGGGTAAGCTTCAATATGTGCGTAGTACTCAACAAAACAGTGTTGTGTACTGAGCCCAGGCATAAATCCAAACAGTTGGGGGTGACAGGTGCCCCTGTATACGACACATGAGTCGGCTAAGAACAATACGTTCAAGCACTTTGCAAACACACGATGATAGAGATATGGGTCTATAATTATCTGAGTGTGGTTTGGGGATGGGAACAATGACACTCTTTGTCCATGCATCAGGTAATACTCCTTCACTTAAACTCATTTTGTACAACACTAAAAGTGGATTACCAGGTACGTGTGAGACTAATCTCAGCAGATTGTAAGTAATACCGTCCTCTCCAGGAGCAGTTGATTTGCCCATCTTTAGTGCATGATTTAATTCCCATTCAGTTACATCATCAAAGTCCGACACGTCGATAGCTGTACAGGCAAGAATGATGGTTCGTTGTCTGATGGGGCGTGTGTCATTAAGTTTGTGCTGTATGTTAATTGGGAGTGAGTCGTAGCTCGATGTTAGTGGCTATTGATCAAGGAGAATGTCTGCTTGTTCTAGTGGTCTGTGGTGCAGTGGTTTGGTTGGGCTGCTTCTAGAGATTTTTCGTATCTTTTCCCAAACTTCAACAAGTGTTGTTTGCTCATTTATACTTTGTAGGAACTCTTCCCAATGTTTATTACGTATAACGTTGCTCCTGTCTCTCACCTCTCTATTTGCAACTAGAAATGCATGCAAGTCACCTTGTGCTTTACCAACGAACATTCCATCCTATCTTGCACAAGGTTTCTACCCAAAGATTTCCGGGAAATCCTTTTCCCGGAACAAGTTGACCGGAGCAACCGGATCCGCAGTGCAACCGGCAGCCTGATGCCCCAACATGCCACACCGGAAACAAGTACGGGGTTGCCGGGCATAATACACCCACACATAATACCCTAAAAGACGAAAAGAGGATGGAATGTCCGACCTCAGGCGCATCCCGAGGGTACGAATGTTCGTCTTCACTCCTGTATACTTCCCAGAAGATAGCTTGTGCATCCTCATACTAACGACGGAGCCATACCTCTGCAAGAAACGCCAGAGGGACTCGGGAAACTCCATGTGGGCTCTATGGACACTCACATACGTCACGGCACCACTCCGGTCGGAAATGGCCACAGATCCAGAGCCATCCGGCAACTGCAAGGCACGACCCTCGTAACGCCAGAGAAAGTCACGGTACGCCGCCTCTCCCACAAACTTGATCACCCGGCAAGCAGTCACTAGCTCAACCGCGTAGATCTCCATGACCGGGACATGGAGCACGTCACACATGACCTGTTCCACGAGAGGATACCCTGCACGGCAGGTACACTCCAAACCCTCGGAGTTTACCCACACAACAGGAGGAATATGGCCGCTCATCACAAAAGCGCCACGTCAACATCAGCCAGGGACAGCAGGGAGGGTAGAGACACCCACACCCCCTGCCAACGAACATGGCAAACGCCCCAAACTACCAGAGGGGCCAGGCGACACGTCCTCACCCCACAGAAGCTCAGGCTGGACTCCTGTGTGTGTACATTGTGTGACGTGCTCACAAGAATGTGTAGTAGATCACTTCTGGTGTATGTTAATAGGCCTGTGGCATTATTGTTATTACAGGATGCATACCCTCTGATCTTTGATGGGGTTTTGTTTATCATGATGGACGTGTAGGGCTCCTGTAAAGCAATTATATCGATGTTGTTACTGGTAAATTGTGCAATTAGGTTATTCAGTATTTTGTTGATGCTACGAATGTTCCAACAGAGAAATTGGATAGTTGTGATTCAATGGCTGGTGGTGATGAAATCGATGGTGGTGATGCAATGGATAGTGGTGATTGTTGGAAATTTCCAACACTAATAAAATACTATTGTACTATAATACATCATCATCATCATTATATACTAACTACAGTAGTTAGTAATTTCACTAATGGTAGTGTAAATATAAATTAAACCATTTCATTTGCGCATTAGTGCTAGAATTCTCATGAAATCGAGTAGCAACATTGCGTCAGATAATGTCTAGTTAGACACGTTTATTACCAATGTGTTAGAGAATTGAATGTAGTTCTCTAAAATTATCAGTATTCCATGTAATAATTACCTACGGATAATATAACTCCCAATAATACAAAACCGAGAGTTATTAACTGAAATTATTATCAAGTAGCAGTTTTATCTGTTACATGCGATTGCCATGGAGAGAATAAAATCTTCTCCATTTCTCGTTTAACACCATTAAACGAGAATTTGATAATATTTAAGTCCCTATAATTGCAACCCAGTTCTCATTAACGTATTACATCCATAATTGCGCGGAAAAGAATTATTCGTGATTAATAATTTCTGTGGTGAATACGAGGGACGGGTTGAGGGAAGGCGGAGACGCCATTGGACACAAGGCATCCCTGGCGTGAAGAGTGGCGAGACACGTGGTAGTGACTGGGGAGTTTATCGACAAGAATTACGTTGATACCCGGTTAACAGTTAATAATTACTTATCCACGTGTTCTATACTGCCCGGCCAGTTAATAACGCATCAACTATTAACCCGTAATTACACGTACACAGCAGTGGACGCCTGGGACTGGCTGACGCGGTTTCGGCAGACCTCAGTATTTGATACGCTCATGTTAAGTATACCATTCTCAATTGATGCATCATCCTAGATTGCATATTTGTGAGTAGTCTGTCGTTATACAGCAAGGATACCTAATACACGTTAGTTGAATTTCAACAATTTCTCCGTTTTCATGAATATTTGAAATAAATCGTAGCCTAATCAAATGCTACTTAAATTTCTCTGATTTCAGCGTGTATACGAGGAGTCAACAAGTTGTTTCTCATCATTCGTGATATTCACCTCGGGTTCTTTCTTTATTGGGATCCTGTGTCCACGAGGACGAATGACGAAATAGGGTTATAGAAACCGTCCTACAGCTAAGATATTTTTTCGTAAAAATTTATCTAATATTATTACTGATTTCTATATAATTCATATAGGATCTTTACATTGAATAAATTATTGCCAAAAATGATGTTTTAGTAATTAATGTGTGTTGCTCAGTAATTCATAATCTTTAATATTCATACTTTGAGTTATCATATCTTTGAATCTATTGTAGTTTAGATTTACTATGTTATTAACTCAACAATGAACTAGTGACGAACCACACTGGTTCCTAGAGGTATTTGAACTTCTAGAAATACCCCCCAATGTTGATATTTGAGGCTTTGGCTTTAATTAATTAATAATACAGTCTATTCATTATTTTCAAGTGATTATTCATTTAATTAGTATCCATAGACACTGGTTCTCTAGTGTTATTCTAATGATCACTTTTATTCGTTTTCCCTCTTTTCTCAAAAGTGGGTGGTCCTTCGATTTATTTAAATATAATAATCAAATAATTGAATATCTGAGTCAAGACCCAGAAACCCAACAGTGATTCAATGACTGGTGATTGGCTGGTGGTGACGCCATGGCTGGTGATTACATCATGGCTGGTGGTGACGCCATGGCTGGTGATTACATCATGGCTGGTGGTGACGCCATGGCTGGTGATTACATCAAGTCTGGTGGTGACGCCATGGCTGGTGGTGACGCCATTGCTGGTAGTGACGCCATGGCTGATGATGACGCCATGGCTAGTGATGATGCCATGGCTAGTGGTGACGCAATGGCTGGTGGTGACGCAATGGCTGGTGATGACGCCATGGCTGGTGGTGACGCCATGGCTGGTGGTGACGTCATGGCTGGTGGTGACGCCATGGCTGGTGGTGACGCCATGGCTGGTGGTGATGCCATGGTTGGAGGTGACGCCATAGCTGGTGGTGATGCCATGGTTGGTGGTGATGCCATGGCTGGTGGTGATGCCTTGGCTGGTGGTGACGTCATGGCTGGTAATGACGCCATGGCTGGTGGTGACGTCATGGCTGGTAATGACGCCATGGCTGGTGGTGATGCTATGGCTGGTGGTGACGCCCTGGCTGGTGATGACATCATGGCTGGTGGTGATGTCGTGGCTGGTGAGAATGCAATGGCTGATAGTGACGCGATGGCTGGTAGTGTTGGAAATTTCCAACACTAATACAATATTATTGTATTATTATAAACTAGTGTTAAAATATACTGATTACTGTAGTTACTAAAAATTTACTAACAGCAGGGTTCACATGAACTAATAATCATATCTGTTTAATAATACTGGAATTCTTACGAAACCAAGCTCCAGTATTGCGTCAGATTCTACCTAGTTAAGCACATTTATATCCAGTGTGTTAGAGAATTGAATGGGATTCTCTAAAATCATCAGTATTCCGTGTGATAATTATTTACGGATAACAACTCCCAAATAATTCCAAATCGAGAGTTTTTAGTTACAATTGATATCAAGTAATAAATTTACCGTCACGCGTGAATGCCAAGGAGAAAACTAAAATCTTCTCCATTTCTTGCTTACTACCATAAGACGAGAAAGTAATAATATTTAACTCCCTAGAATTACAACCCAGTCTTTATTAAAGCATTTTAGCCACAACTACACGAAATAATATTATTCGTGATAAATAATTTCTGTGGCGAATGCGAGACGCGAGCGGAGAGGGAGATGCCATTGTGATTTGTGGCTCGAGGAGGACAAGACGCCAGCGTGCGGCTTGAAGTCACTTGTTGCGGAATTGAGCAACAAGTTTTGGTGTCAGACTCTAGGACACGTTATGGTGAAGTTGTCAGCAAGATTTAACCTGATACTCATCACAGAACTAGTTAATTTGTTTTATGTGATCTGTCGTGACCGGCCAACTAAACGCATCGACATTCAAGCCAAGCTATCAACCACGTGTTCGCCATTGTGAGAGTGGAGCTTGGGACGCGGTTTCGGCAAGCTTCAACTTAATCTGTACCCCTTAGCTAAGTATATATAACTCCCTTTTGATGCATCATTAGAGATTGTATATGGCAGTTTAGCTTGTTACATTGAGCAACCTCAACAAAAACCATGCTAGTATTCTAACTAATTTATTTTCCATTTCCATGAATATACATATTTTAGTAGCCTAGTGCATTGCTACGTAATATTCCTTAAATTACAGCTCGCGTGTGAGGAATCCACGAGCTGTTACCTTACCCATGTTATTCATATCCCAGTGTTCTACAAGGAATTCCGGAGATCCCGAGGATGATTCGTAACTGATGTCTTTGAAATCGTCTTCAAGCTAAGACTTTTTCGTATTCCCTTAATTATTAAAATTCTCAGTATTTTATTTTATCATTTAATGGAATACTGTGTACACTGTAGATAATACGTGTTTATTAGAATGATTAATTTCTGATGTTAATGATCTATATCTTTACTAGTGATAAATTTCTATTGTTTTTTTTAATTGGTCATAAGATTAGGTTATTACACAATGAACTGGTGCACGAACCACACTAGTTCCTAGACGTATATGAAGTTCTAGCAATAACCCCCTAATGTAGGTGTTTGAGGCTTTGATTCAAGTAAATTATCTATACAGCCCATTAATTATTTAAGTGATTATACTTCCTAATATTTGCCATAGACACTGGTTCTTCTTGGAATTTCTAATTATCACTTTTTATTAGTTTCCCTCTTTTCTATAAAAGCGGGTGGTCCTTCGTAATTGATTTCATTACTTTAATAATTAAATAAATAGTGTCAAGCCCCAAATGTCCCACATTATGGTCCTTATCGAACCGGATAAACATAAAATATAAATATACATACTAATTAGTAATAACTAATCACCGTGTGAAGTAGTCTAGACTAACCATTTTAATTAATTGTGTCTACCGACAGCGTAACACATAGGTTAGCCCAAGTCACACCAAGTCATTGCTACTTACACCTCATGTATAAGGTTGCACTCGTGGGACACAGTTAATTGCCCACAACACTTAGGCCTACACTTCATACTGAAGTAAGAATCTTTAGGTCACCAGGAGCAACAGCTCATAACTTGTATATTAATCACTAACACCAATTATGTGTTAACTATTTGGGCTATACAAATATTTCAATATACGGCTGTCAGCAGACTGTCCATTATAGCCTGAATTCATTCCATAATTACTGATTAACTCAAGTCAGTGGATTCATTAACATTTTAGGATCCAGTATATTAATATATATTGCTGATCCCATACTAGTTAATCATTACTAACCCTGATAACATTTTATTCCACAATTAGGAGTACATTCAGGAGTTAGATATTATTTACGGCAGTAGAATACTTGCCAAACACAAACCCTGTGTTTTCGCCAGTGCGCTCGCGGCTAACTACTCTCCACTTCACACACTCTTGCGGGTGGGCAATTACCTATATTAAACATTCATATGCATATGTCCGTGCAGAGAATTTTATTGCGATTCCAATGATACCAAAATTAGCGATTTAGGACAACTGTAGGCTTCGCAACCATTAAGAAAGTGGAAACATTTTGTTGCTGTTTGGCGCTCTCGGCGAGTGATCTGCATAGTTTTTTATTTGGTGTTGATACTCCTTATGCTTGGGCGGCATTTTATAGGTATGCTCTTATAGACAATTTTATTGCGAACACAGTGATACCAAATTGAAATACGTGCGCCTTAAGTTATTGTCAGGACAGTCAAAAGAGTGTACACTTCTTCGGTCTTACCGCGTAGGCGCGCAAAGTGCCGAAAGCATCTGGGGTATTTTTTTTTTTGAGCGCCGAGAGCGCGAAAGTGTTAATTCTCTTGTGTTCATTTAATTTCTTATACACATAATTTCTACCAGTGTATATATATTATAAACTATAAAATCCAAAAACCCAAAAATACAGCACAACTGTTGGAAATTTCCAACACTAATACAACACTGTTGTATTATTAATTATTATTAAATCTACTAATTACTGTAGTAACTATAAATTAACTAACAGTAGAGTTCACATGAACTAATAATTGTATCTGTACAATAATGCTGGAATTCTTACGTAACCAAACGCCAGTATTGCTTCAGATTCTACCAAGCTAAACACATTTATATCCAGTGTGTTAGAGAATTGAGTGTGATTCTCTAAAAACATCAGTATTCCGTGTGATAAATATTTACCGATAACATAACTCCCAAATAATGCCAAATCGAGAGCTTTTAGTAATAATTGTTATTAGTCTTATATACTGTGGGTTGGTTGGTGTTGTCGTCGTTGATCCTTCTCTACGGACAACCCAACCCACAACTCGGTAGAGTGCTTATACTAGGAGATCACCCTTGGCGCTTCTGGCTCTTGGAGAGGGGCTCAACGTCACACGTTTAGGGGATGCGGCTCCAACACTTAGCCTCGTTGTCACGTGCACACACCCACTCGAGCCGCTGTGACTCCCCACTCTCTCCTTAGGTGATATGATCTCCTCAATCCCCTTTTGACTTATTAGTATTACCTCCTACCCTGTCCACAGCAGTGGTTCATGGTTCTTCCTCTCTCTCTCTCCTTCTTTACTACCTCCTGGGAAGCCTCACTAGGACAAGGGCAAACACCAGCAAATTGTGACACATTTACTGAACAAAGCACATACACGATACATACACACATATAATAATAATGAATCCTATACTCTATAATATCACAATCAGGTTGCACTCCAATACCATCAGAACTCTATTATCAGCTTATCAAGTGGTATCCTAACTCCTGGTTCACCACCTGATACTATTAACCTCCTCAAGTTGGTCAAGCCTACACACTGTTGCACCATCAGCAAGATAACATATATATATAGAAAACCAGCATTTGAATGCAATAACATATACCAGTATAAATGTTCATTGATACTTCAATATAAGAAACTCCTTGACATAAGGATGCCAACAGTCACTCACCTCTCACTGCGTCTTGCACGCTGCTGACAACCAAACACTATCAACTCCCTATAAGTAATCCACCAGAACTTCCCCTTCCACCTCTGGAAGTTCACAACCCTAATATCCTTAGGTTCTTCCGGGCTTCACTACCAGGATCCTCTGCAGCTCCTCCCGGCTGCTATCGTGAAGTTTCCTTGTGCAACTACGGTGCTTCACCCTTCTGTTAGGTTCTTCCACAGCTCTCTTGGCTGCTACACCACCTCTACAGAAGCACGTGACACTCCTCTTCACTGCTGCTTCTCCTCACAGCTCGAGGTCCTCTGCTCCACTACCTTGGAGTCTCATCAGCTACATCATCTGCTGGCTTCGAAGTTCTCAGCAACTTCTTCCCCAAAGACAAACCACAGATTAACTGATCGAGGGCGCTTTTCCTCTGACGGCGTCTGGTCAGGGCGCTCCACACAGCCCACAATAATGCTTCTGGGCGATTTAATATCTGCTCGTCGACCAGGACTTGAGACCACAACGTTCCCAGCTCGATTCCACAGCTGGTACGTCTGCACACTTCTCTTCTCTTAGAGATATATCACTAGGGGTTCCCTTCTGGCGGGAGCTCAAACGGAGCGCGGCTTCCCCCTGCGATGTCTGTCACTCAAGTGAGGTCAAGGTCCTCCAGAAGCGAGCCTCACGCCTCCAGCAAAATGTCCACATCTCCTAGCCCGTCATTTATCTATTTTCTTCTGCATTGCCCATAATCTCAAACTGTTACACATATCCAACCAACTATTTTACATATGGGTTATCACCTCTATATTCCTTAGACCTTCTAATCAGGTCAGGCTTGACGAATAACTCTCAAGGAGGGAGACTCGTTTCTCCTGCAGGCTGAGATCATAACACTCCCCTCCCCTTATTTTTGAGAGTTATTCCAGTGGCAAAGCTCGGGATAGTACATCCGCCACTACACTGTCTCGTTCTTCACCCCTTATACTCTCTTAGGAGTCTACAATTAATTCGTTGCACCTTGCAACATCTGGCTCACAACTCTCCAGGAACATGTTCTTCTCACAAATGATCTGACCTCTCTGGCACCTCTTGGCTAGGCTGTCCTCCTTGGACGCCTGCACTCCATCGGTCCACTCTACTTATTGTCTCCACCCTCCGTTTCCTCGTCTTCTCTTCACGTCCAGAGTCAGACATCTGCTGTCTGTACCTCCTCTGTCGTCTTCACTCTTCCATCTACTGCCATTATACTTTCGTCTCCTGTCATCATACTTCACTCCATCGTCTTCACCGACGCTCCTCCTTTTCGTCTCCTCATTTATCTGAGACCTCATCCTGTTCGACTCCCACCGAGTCCTCGGCTTTCTTCTATTCCTCCATGCTTGCATCATCATCCTCTTCCCACACTTTTCACTTCTATACAACTCCATTTCTTCTCCTTCAACTCTTCTTCTTTCCCTAAAAGTTTCTCCGAGCGCTGTGCTACATCCAACAGCACTCGACCGTACATGTCGCTTTACCTCTCCTTGTGTGCTCGTAAGCATCTCTCCACACATACTGTCTCTTCTCCTTTCATTTTCCCGGCAATTACTCTTCTTCACTATCTTTCCTCCACGTTTTCTGTGAAACATGTCAACTCCTGACATCTCAAACAACTTAACTCCACTATCCCTATGCTCCTGTGCTCGTGGACAACGTGACGCTCTACTCCCGTCCTCAGTATGTCCACATCTTTCCTCATTCATACTCAGCACAGTTGCATTCACCTTCCGACCCTTAATTTCAGCAGTCTGGGCTCTACTCAGGTCCGCTCTCTTCACATGATTCTTCTTCGGCTGGGTCATCTTCACTTTTGACCTCACCGAGACTTCATTTTCCTGGGCTGGACCTTCATCAAATAGCCGTGCTATATCTACATCGATATCTTCTACCGGCTGAATCGACACTGTCTCATCTTCTTCAGCGTCTTCCTTGTCGGCCACCTCTGTCTTCATCACTACCGAGACAGGGTTTTCAATGGCTTGGCGGTCTCCTGACTCATCTCCTCGGATGTCAGTCAGGTTCACACTCTCAGGTGTCCCACCCGTGCCGTGGCCTTCTGGGCTCTCCTCTGGCACAGTCTCCGCTATGACACTTGTCAACACCTTTGTCCCGCACAAGTCATTCCCCAGGATCACTTGGACTCCTGGAATAGGTATGTCAGGGCACACTCCCAACATCACCTCTGCCGACACATATTCCGACCTTAGCTGGACAGTACATACGGGCATGTCACTCTCAGACAATATCCCATATACTTTCATCCTACTCCTGCCAGCTAGTCGTCGATCATTCCCAATCAGGCTTCTCGCAATCAAGCTCTGATTAGCTCCGGTATCTCTTAAGATACCAACTTCTACCTCAGGTTGGCCTCCTATACTGATCCAACCTTTGCTCATGAACGGCCTATACCTCTCGTTCACTAAGTTTGCTCTCTGTGGTTTGTCTTGGAACACATTAGTATATTTGCCTCGGGGGTCACACATGGCCAGGGTCACAACTCTCTTGCCCTGCCGACAATCTCGCATCACGTGACCCAATCCGTTACAATTGTAACATCTCATCTGTGAAAAATCTCTCCTATATGTACCAGAGTAGCTCTGACTCTGCCCAATCGTATTGGAGTTCCTCGGGCCAGACGTACTACTCGCACTCTGTGGAGCTTTACTGGACCCTTGATTTCCTGGATAACGATCAGTTTCTCGTTTTGCTCCTCCATCCTCACTTTCAGATGAAGTGCGCGACCTACTCTTCTGAGTTTTAGGGTACTTACTTTTATCTGCCCATTTATCAAAATTTTTCTCACCCCAGACTCCTCTGGGTCTTTCATAATTTCTTCCTCCCCAGACTCCACTGGGTCTGCCATTGCTGTGTCTCGCCTCGCTTCTCACTCTGTTCTCCCTCAAGCTCTTGTATGCTTCAGTAATCATATCCGCCCTATCTGCGGCATCTTTCACCTCCATTATCCCTGCTTCTTGGATCTTGAACTTTGTTTCGGGATGCATCATCTCCAAGAACTTCTCCATGACCATCAGTTGCTTCAGGTCAGCGTAAGATCCAACTCCAGCAGCCTCAATCCACTTCTGGAATCGTCTTTCCAGATCTCTTGCTGTCTCAGCAAACGTACACGCTCCAACTTTCACCATCTCTCTGAAGCGCTTCCTATAAGCTTCTGGGGTTAACTGAAACGAGCGCAATATGCTGCTCTTTACTGTGGCATAATCCTGGCACTCTTCCAGTGACAATTGGGTGTATGCCTCCCTGGCTGCACCGGTCAATCTTAACTGGACCAGCTGGGCCCATTCCTCCTGTGGCCACTCCTTGATGCTGGCTACTTTTTCAAAGTGCTCGAAAAAGCTCTCTGCCTCTTCGGGAACAAACAAGGGAATGTCCTTCTCCCTAACCCTAACATCTGGTGGGTGTGATACCTGGGTGGTGCTCTCTGGCAACCCATGTTCAATCCTTTGCTCAGCCAAGGTTCTATTCGCTTCTATCTGCATTTGTTTTGTTCTCTCTTTTTCTACTTCCAACCTGGTTTTCTCTTTTTCTACTTCCAGCCTGGTTTTCTCTTTTTCTACTTCCAGCCTGGTTTTCTCTCTTTCCTTCTCGGCTTCATTCTTCATCTGGAGTTCCAATTTCATCTTTTCCAGCTGGAACTGTCTCTCCTCACGCTGTTGTTGGATCTGGAGCTCTAACTGGAATCTCTCCAAGCTCCTATTTCGGCTATTCCTACTACTGCGGCTACTCTTGCTGCTCCTACTCGATCCCTGGGATCTCACGTCATCCTGCCCATCATCCTCCTTTCCACTTTCAGCTCCTTTCTGGGCTCCTTGTTCTGCCGCTTCATTTTTGGCTCTTAACTGCCTCAGGATCTCATCCTTCATCCCAGCTACTTTAGATGCTTTCAACCTAATGCCACATTTTTCTGCTATCTGTTTCAATTGATCCCTCGTGCAACCTTCCAAGTCCTTGGGCTTGCCTGACTCCACAAACGTTTGCACCTTATCCATCTTTGTCCTGTGAGTCTTCCCAAGAGAGAATATACACCTGCGTTCACACAGTTTATCTATTTCAGCAAGGGTGTACAAATCCACTCTTGGACAGGGTGTGGGTGTGTCAGTTCACTCTCCCGGACAGGCCCCCAATTTCTTATATACTGTGGGTTGGTTGGTGTTGTCGTCGTTGATCCTTCTCTACGGACAACCCAACCCACAACTCGGTAGAGTGCTTATACTAGGAGATCACCCTTGGCGCTTCTGGCTCTTGGAGAGGGGCTCAACGTCACACGTTTAGGGGATGCGGCTCCAACACTTAGCCTCGTTGTCACGTGCACACACCCACTCGAGCCGCTGTGACTCCCCACTCTCTCCTTAGGTGATATGATCTCCTCAATCCCCTTTTGACTTATTAGTATTACCTCCTACCCTGTCCACAGCAGTGGTTCATGGTTCTTCCTCTCTCTCTCTCCTTCTTTACTACCTCCTGGGAAGCCTCACTAGGACAAGGGCAAACACCAGCAAATTGTGACACATTTACTGAACAAAGCACATACACGATACATACACACATATAATAATAATGAATCCTATACTCTATAATATCACAATCAGGTTGCACTCCAATACCATCAGAACTCTATTATCAGCTTATCAAGTGGTATCCTAACTCCTGGTTCACCACCTGATACTATTAACCTCCTCAAGTTGGTCAAGCCTACACACTGTTGCACCATCAGCAAGATAACATATATATATAGAAAACCAGCATTTGAATGCAATAACATATACCAGTATAAATGTTCATTGATACTTCAATATAAGAAACTCCTTGACATAAGGATGCCAACAGTCACTCACCTCTCACTGCGTCTTGCACGCTGCTGACAACCAAACACTATCAACTCCCTATAAGTAATCCACCAGAACTTCCCCTTCCACCTCTGGAAGTTCACAACCCTAATATCCTTAGGTTCTTCCGGGCTTCACTACCAGGATCCTCTGCAGCTCCTCCCGGCTGCTATCGTGAAGTTTCCTTGTGCAACTACGGTGCTTCACCCTTCTGTTAGGTTCTTCCACAGCTCTCTTGGCTGCTACACCACCTCTACAGAAGCACGTGACACTCCTCTTCACTGCTGCTTCTCCTCACAGCTCGAGGTCCTCTGCTCCACTACCTTGGAGTCTCATCAGCTACATCATCTGCTGGCTTCGAAGTTCTCAGCAACTTCTTCCCCAAAGACAAACCACAGATTAACTGATCGAGGGCGCTTTTCCTCTGACGGCGTCTGGTCAGGGCGCTCCACACAGCCCACAATAATGCTTCTGGGCGATTTAATATCTGCTCGTCGACCAGGACTTGAGACCACAACGTTCCCAGCTCGATTCCACAGCTGGTACGTCTGCACACTTCTCTTCTCTTAGAGATATATCACTAGGGGTTCCCTTCTGGCGGGAGCTCAAACGGAGCGCGGCTTCCCCCTGCGATGTCTGTCACTCAAGTGAGGTCAAGGTCCTCCAGAAGCGAGCCTCACGCCTCCAGCAAAATGTCCACATCTCCTAGCCCGTCATTTATCTATTTTCTTCTGCATTGCCCATAATCTCAAACTGTTACACATATCCAACCAACTATTTTACATATGGGTTATCACCTCTATATTCCTTAGACCTTCTAATCAGGTCAGGCTTGACGAATAACTCTCAAGGAGGGAGACTCGTTTCTCCTGCAGGCTGAGATCATAACATTAGGTAATGAATTTTACGTCACGCGTGAATGCCATGGAGAGAACTAAAATCATCTCCATTTCTCGTTTACCATCGTAAGACGAGAAAGTAATAATATTTAGCTCCCTAGAATTACAACCCAGTCTTTATCAAAGCATTTTAGCCACAACTGCGCGAAGTAATATTATTCATGACAAATAATTTCTGTGGCGAATGCTAGACGCCGGGGAGAGGGAGACGTCATTGTTGTGGTAGACGCCAGCTCGAGGAGAAGTCGCCTGTGTGCGGCGTGAAGACTTGTTGTGGAATTGAGCAACTCGTTTTGGTGTCAGAGTCCAGGATACATTGTGGTGAATTGTCAGCAAGATTTAACCTGACATTCAGCCCGGAACTAGTTAATTTGCTCTTCGTGATCCATCGTGACCGGCCAAATAAGCGCGTCGACATCCAAGCCAAGCTAGCCACCACGTGTTCGCCATTGTGACGCTAGAGCCTGGGACGCGAGTTTCGGCAAGCTTCAACTTATACAGTGCCCTATTAGCTAAGTACTTATATAACACCCTTTTGATGCATCATTAGAGATTGTATATAGCAGGGTAGCTTGTCGTCACGTCGAGCGACATAAATAAACCACATGTTAGTATTCTAAATTAATTTTATTCCCAATTTCTTGAATACAGATATTTTGTAGCCTAGTACATTGCTACGTAATATCCCTTAATTTACAGCTCGCGTGTGGGGAATTCCACGAGCTGTTACTTTACCCGTGTTATTCATCTCCCAGTGTTCTACGAGGAATTCCAGAGATCCCGAGGATGATTCGTAACTGATGTCTTTGAAAACGTCTTTAAGCTAAGACTTTTCGTATTTCTTTAATTATTCAAATTATCAGTATTTTAATTATCACTTATAGAATGCTGTGTGCACTGGAGATAATACGTGTTTATTATAATTATTGATTTCTGATATTTATGATCTATATTCTTATTGGTGAGAAATTTTCTATTGATTCTCTAATTGGTCATAAGATTAGGTTATTACACAATGAACTGGTGTACGAACCACACTAGTTCCTAGACATATATGAAGTTCTAGCAATAACCCCCCAATGTAGGTGTTTGAGGCTTTGATTCCAGTAAATTATTTATACAGCCCATTAATTACTCAAGTGATCATATTCTCTAATATTTATCCATAGTCACTGGTTCTTCCAGGAATTTCTAATGATCACATTTTATTAGTTTCCCTGTTTACTATAAAAGCGGGTGGTCCTTCGTAATTGATTTCATTAGTTTAATAATTAAATAAATAGAGTCAAGCCCCAAATGTCCCACAACAACTATTTACACATTATTGCACCACAATATAATCTTTGCCAACCTTTACTAGGTAGGAATTTAGGCTGTGATTGTGCTGAATTTGGCACAAACACAGACTAAATAAATTTGTAGTTTCTTTAGTAGAAATTCTCACGGCTAGACTTGAGCTAGTTAGTGTATATGTATTATTCATTCTTGTGCTGACCCTATCAAGGGTGGGATTAACCATTTATTGTGTAATTATATTTTATTGCATATTTCTATGTACATCTTTGAGTGTTATTGTAAGTTCACTACCCATTCAAGGCTGATTTTGAAGAGCTAAGCTGAGGAACACCTGTAATGAGACCAAGGTACCACTCAAATCTTAGTTGCTTATTATTAGGTAGGTAGCTGACCTCTAAATGAGGTAAATTACAACCAGCCTCAAGAAAATATCAGGCTGTCAATAATTATATCTGTTCTACATAAAGGAGCAAGTACCATAGCTGTCCAAGTAGCTATATAAGCCCTATAAGACTCAAATTTACAGCCAGAATGGATACTCCTGCAATATTAAGGAGAATCGGTATTATCCTGAGATGTCTTCAAAATCACCTGTCAAGACGACTTGACAAATGTGACAACTGTTTAGAAAACAACCCAATTGACTTCTTTGAGTTCAACCTTTTCACAGAGGCGGCTAGCGAAAAATATGTCCAGGTGAAGGAGACAATCGAGTCTTATAGAAACAAACTCCCTAGCAGTAATACTGACCCAGACGAATTACGTCTGATAGAATCTGATCTTACCAACTATGAGAATACAATTCAAAACAAGTTAGATCAATATAACCAAGTGCTTGCGAAACAAAATGTTCCTGAGTGTATAGAACATTTTTGTAAAAGACCTACACCCAAGCAAGCACCCAGTTCAGATGAAATACATGAGCTACCTCAAGATGAGGAGAATCCTCTAATCAATACTGATCATTACACAGGATCAACAACTGAAGTACAACCTTCATTTTCTAACATCTCATCTAATACAACTTCACGTAATGATTTGTTTACAGAGTCTGATCAATTTTCAGACAGCTCTTCTCAATGTTCCCTGGATTCTATAAATTCAATGCAGGAGGCTACTGAATTAACTAGCTCCTCACAGGAACCCAGAGAAACAAGTGAAGCTGCAGATGAAACTCTTAGTGAAGCTGCAATAATCAGTGAATCTGAAACAGAAAATGATAAAGCTAATGCTGCAGCCGAAGCTGTAATTAAAGCTGAGGCTAAGCCAGAAGCCTTAAGCAATACAAGTAATGGTCACAATTGCTCACACCAGCCTTCTAAAGTAAGTGCCAACAATGAGAAGACTGTTATAAACCTTGTACACCAATTATTAGATTTATCTCCACCAGAACAATCAGTTGACTCTTTACAAGCCTTTAGTTTTCAGCTTGAGTCACTGTTAAATTCCTTCAGTAAAGAGGTGGATCACCCAACTGCTGAGTGGATGACTAAAATTATCATCCAAAGAAAATTGTCTGGTGACACACTTAATAAATTATATGTATACCAGAATGGTAATACCCTGTCAATGCAAGATATATTTGCAGGTTTGCGCAATATAAGTAATCATACAGCAAACCAGGCACTTAATGCTTCATCTGAATGCACCAAAACTGTACCCACATCAGTTTCCTTACCTGGAACTCCTAAAGTGACACTGTCGCTAGGTAATAAGGGTACTAATAATCGATGTAATAACAATAAGTCAAACACTTGTATATGGCAGGGTAGCTTGTCGTTACATTGAGCAACCTCAACAAAACCCCAAGTGACACTGTCATTAGGTAAAGTGACACTGTCATTAGGTAATAAGGGTGCTAATAATCAATGTAATAACAATGAGTCAAACACTGATTCATCAGTAAGGCCCAAGAACCCCACAGGTGATCCTAAGAGACCTAATAGTCCAAAGAGCACTCCCAAGAGCCCAGTAATGGCTCCCCAGAGTACACCAAGTACTCACAAGAGAATAAATAACAAGCAAAAGCAAGCAGCAAAACCATCACAACCTGCAAGTACTGTTTTACCTAAACCGGTAACCCCTAAACGAGCTGTAGGATGGGGAATGTGCTTGTTTTGCAATCAAAAACATTCTCTGTACAAATGTACCAATTATCTTAATAGAGACACAAGAGTCAGACGACTCAAACAGTTACACAAATGTACTATGTGTCTCAAATCACATAATGTTAATACCTGTGACACCCCACTGAACACCTGCAATAGGTGTAGAAGGGGTAAACATCATGCTGCACTGTGCAAATTAGTCAGGACAAATTATGTCAATCCTAGAATAGGAGGTAGAGAATCTACACCAGTACAGTGCTGCAAGGTGCGAGATGTGTACAGCGTAATTTCACAATCCTCTCAAGTGGATGCTGCTTTGCCTACTGCCCAACTTCAAGTAAAGAACAGAGGAGCCAAGATCACCACTCGTGGACTATTTGATCAAGGTTCCCAGAGAACTTTCATTACTCAGAAAGCAGCAGAGGCACTCAATTTACAACCAATCAGACAGGTAAAATTAAACTTGTCAGGGTTCATGATAAATCGAGGAACCCATAAATACTCAGTAGTTCAACCGCTTGTACGACTAGGTAGTCATGCCAAGGCTGTCCAAGCCATTGTTGTAGATCAAATACCTTTTGACTTAAATATTAAAGGTCTGGGGTACACAGCCCACTTTCTGCAGGAACGTGAAATTAATTTGGCTGACAACAAGTTAACGTCTGACCGCCTTAACAATGCAGATGTACTAGTAGGAGCAGACTACTATTACCAGTTCATAACTGGACATGTTAAACAATTGGGCATGAATATGCTCCAATCTGCAGGTGGCTACTCACTTACTGTTAAAGTTCTGAATGTGAACAAGCCTAAACCTGCCAACAATAACAAAATAGTCAGCAGTAAATCAATTCTCAAGCAGCAAGCTAAAATGAGAAACACAGCTGAGTAATAAACTCAGATTGAATGTGGTGCAATTAGTATTCGCAGAGATGTTTCATAGCTCTCAGTGGAAAACCAGTGGTCTGTACTCAAACAAGTACAAGTCACAGCGACCAAGCCATTGAATCCACTGCAGACCTAGAATTATTCTCAGCAAGTAGTAATTGACCACACTCAGTCTCCCTAGGTAATTGATAATATTAGGCTAGAGAATCTAGCCTAATCATATCATATCATATCATGTCATATCATCATATCATATCATAGCATATCATAGGAAATTACGTGTGTAAAAATTGCTATACTCTATCTTGAGATGATTTCGGGGCCTTTTAGTGTCCCCACGGCCCGGTCCTCGACCAGGCCTCCACCCCCAGGAAGCAGCCCGTGACAGCTGACTAACACCCAGGTACCTATTTTACTGCTAGGTAACAGGGGCATAGGGTGAAAGAAACTCTGCCCATTGTTTCACGCCGGCGCCCGGGATCGAACCAGGGACCACAGGATCGCAAGTACAGCGTGCTGTCCGCTCGGCTGACCGGTGCTCTAGGCAACAAATATTAAATGTAAGTGAATTATCTTAGAATCTCATATGTATAATATATGTTGAACACATATATTAGAGACAATATATAGCATTAATCAAGGGAAATCTGAAAAGAGGGCTTAGCTGTAAGAAGATTTCACTAAAACCATTTCACAGTTCGAATACTCGTAGACGTGATCGCATGGCCCAAATAATTAATGAAACACTGGCAGGGGAAGTCGTGTGTAGAGGAAGAATTTCTCAGCTTTTCCTCACCAACACACTGCAATCACAGAGATGTAATATTATTTGACTAGGCTAGAGAATTATTCCACTATTTATTGAGAACTTGAGAATAACATGGAATAAAACTAACATTGGGTTTGTGGTCGGTAGATGACATAACGGAGAACTACTTACAGTAATAATTTAAGACAAAGTGCACTCAAATCCAAAAATAATACTTAATTGTAGGTTTGTTGAAACATTTACTTCTGCGATATCACGTCTAATAGTCCCTGACGTTCATTGCTGTTGAAGGTTGATTACAGGACGTAATTATCTTCTCAGACGCAAGATTCTACAGTAATTAACACTGTATGACCACGTGTTGGTAACTACAATGGCTGCCGCCTGCAGATGTCCGTGTGCTCGTGGCAGAGTCGTGTCGTAGAGAGACGCCTTCTTCATCCTCTGGACCTAGATTCAGGAAGCTCTGTGTATTTCTTGGTAAGTGGGTTTGCTACGAAGGTTCCTAAGTGAGCCCTAAGAAGATGCTTAGGTACGATTCAATAAGGTCCACTTAGGAAGAAATTTGTTGGTTCACCTGCGTGCCGATAGAGGTCACTACTGTGTTTCGTTTGGCCAATCAGAGAGCAGCAACATTCTTCATATTGAAGATTTAGCGCTGGTTTATCGGAGCTCTACTGCCTCCTATTTACGTCGAATTTTCTTATAAAATCAGTATATTTCGAAGTAAAACAATGTTTTTTCAACTTCTACAGCCAGCACCGACATTGTAGTAAACAAATATGTTACATTTGTTGTTTACCTACGTAATTCTAAGAGATACTGTGTAGCTGTCCTTGTTGTTCGGAAGATGCGCTGACAATTATTGTATATATTTGCTGAATTTACCCAAGGGCCACTAACTATCTAGTGGCCTCGAAGAGGACAGAAAGCCGGCGGCTTGTTAAAGGGCCCGCTAATTGTCTTAATGATATTTTTCAGCTGGAATTTGGCATTTACGGCTTCAGCGGGTAGGCGGTTCCATGGGTTTATAGCCCTCTTGGTGAAAAAAAACATCTGTTTTCAGTCCTACTTGAGAGAACATACTCTCCAACACTATATCTGTGATTGCCCTATTATCAGTGACTTCATACCAAATGGTATAAGGTATTTTGAGCTCTTTAATTACTTCATAAACTCAGGAATATTGGAAGATATTCTTGTGCTGCACCCAGATTTTGCCAGTGGAGGGTAATAGATCAGCATTAAGTATTTTGTTCTCTCGTAATTCCATGTATGACTGGCCATCCTGTGAGGTGAGGATGTTGTATGAGCTTGTAGCTGTTTTTTGATCTACCCTGTGTGGTCTTTATACAGAATAGGGAAGCAGCACACTGCTGTGTATACCTAAACATGTTTAAAAATGCATTGTTTGAGAGGAGTCTTGTAGAAACTGGTAAGAGTAATTATAATATAATGTTTCCATGATTCAGTGCTTACCTCTTGTGAAAATCGCTAAGAGTTGTTTAGTCAGAGTTGATTTGTTTTTTGTATTGAGGCTGGTATTTTCTAAAGTAATTCCATGTGCAGTATTGTATGTCTAACCATCCTGCGAGATGGGAGTATTAGATAAACTTATAGCTAGTTTTTTATCTACACTGTAATATTCCATATAGAATAGGGTAGCAGCACATTGCTGTGTATACCTAATCTTCTTAATAAAAAAATCAGTAATAAAGATTTTAAATTATAGTTTGTATTATTACAAATACACTACTGTATTATCCTTATTAAATCATGTTGACCATGGATCATTAAGAGCATGTTGATATGTAATAGTCATATTTCTTTTGAACTGCTAATCCATGCTAATCATTCATTAAATTGTGCATTATGTCTCAATTTTTCACTTCCTTGGACATACTGTACAGTACAAAAAGATAAGATAAAAATAAACCTGTAATATTTCTTTCATTATATTTTTCATTTAAATAACTGCATCAATATTTTTACAGCTGACAGGATTTGTTTTACCATACAGGTGCATTATTTGTTAAAAAAAATTGGGTTTATTGTTGTACACAATGGTGCTACATAGCCTTCCCAGCTTGGTGCCTTCTTTTAATACTTACTGATTAAAATATAAATAATAAATATATTTTATTCAGGAAAAGTACATACAGTTGATTTACAAACATAATGTTGGATTTATAGACAGAGCTAGTACAAACAATACCTAAAGCCACTAATACTCACAGCATTTCGGGCAAGGTGGGGGAAAAAAACACAGACTATAACTTAATAGTAATCGGGATTAGGTATGAATTGTGTTGAAAGAAGGAATAAAAAATACAAAAAGGGGGGTTAACATAGCATAAATCAGCAATTGCACATGTTGGTGAACAGCGTTGTTTAAAAAAAAGCAAGACATGGGTTGACATTTAGGAGGTAAGTTAGGTTACATGGAGTTAATTAGGCAGTACTTGGTTTAACTCATAAACTGGTTGAGAGTGTTGCGGCCCTATTGGGACGCAACCGGGTTCTTCTCTGATGTTATTAGATTTTGGAAATCCGGCCCAATGTTAGTAAAGGCTTTCAAGGGGTGTGTTTCGTAACGCAAGGTAAATTAAAGGGGGAGGGATACAAATGTTCTGATTTATATATATATATATATATATATATATATATATATATATATATATATATATATATATATATATATATATATATATATATATATATATATATATATATATATTCACCACCACCATAAATAAATATATAACAGTTGTACATGGGGGGTTATTACTACACGATTATGTAGCTTGTCTTCCTCCGAAGACACAGGATGCTCCACGGTGCTCACGATGAATCCTCTATGATTCTCTTGGCGAATCTAACCTGGCCACAGGCCAGCCAAATCACAGTTCCACTGGGTGCTCTGTCGTGGAGGCCTTCAACCACAATCCAGCCTGTAGCTGGCAGGTACCGATCAGCTCTGCTATGTAGGCCATTCCACGACCGATACAAGGGTTGCGAGCCCTAGGCAGGAGCCTCGTGTGATCCCGCTGATCACTCTCCTCACTAAGTACCACAGTGGCTAGTCTCTTCCACCAGCCAGCCCTGGATAAGGCGATTCCTGATACTGCCACGTCACAGGCAGGCTAATACTCTCAACAGAGTTCGTCCGGGGGTGACTCACAGCTTCTTCAGAGCAAACTCGTGAAGAGACCTTGGCTGCCTTGGGTAGACTGATCCATCGTCCAATACAGCAGTCCCAGGTCGACTCTGCAATCAGACACGTCATTAATACTGGGACTAGTGAACCTCACTTGCAGGCTTAGACACAAACGCCCACCTCTTCATTCCATAGATGGTGTTGCTGTCTAAGCGCCACCTCACCAGAGGTCAGCAGCGGCTATGTTACGAGCTGATTAAGACGGGAATCCAGCACCTGTGGCCGGTATATCCCGTCCTCACTAGATGGCGTTGTCCATTTGGAGTGGGTTTCGGGAGTGGACTCACAGATGGCGTTGTCATCATCGCTCCGTGCTCCGACGCTGGACTCGGGTCTGTAACAGAGAGGTACAGCCTTTGACATGATTCGGGAGGTCATTCCACATTCTGGGTCCCTTGATTTGTAAAGCACTTCTAGTTTGGTTACACACAGCCAAATTGTGTAACAGGAAGAGGTCTTGGAGACAAATTTGTTCCATGCTAAATGTAGAGGAATCAGCTGAGTATTCCTCAAATAAAATATGTTGGCTCAGCTTATAAGGTAAATAAAATAAGAATTTCTCAAATAAGTAGCTGCCTCACCTCACTGCCTTACTGCTACATAGCCTTCCTGGCATGGTGCCTTCTTTTGATAATTACTTGTTCCACACCCAAATTGTATAACAGGAAGAGGTCTTGGACCCCTACTTCCCTCTTTCTTTTTTAATAGTCTATATAGTCATAATTATAGCTTTAAGTATTCAATGAATAAAGATTTTGACATTTTTACCCTTCTCCTTACCTAACATCATTTGTGCAGCATATTTTTATTTTATGTCTCACCCAGATTTAATTTCAAAATAAAACCAAACTAAATAAATTAGAAATGGGTATGTATAGCTAAGGTACACCCTTACTACTAGGTGAACAGGGGCATTTGATGATAGTAAATGATCCCATCAGGCAGGGCTCATCACCTTCTCTCATATTTCATGTTCACCAGTGTTTATTTACTTAATAACTACGGGTATAATATGTTGCTATTATAAAACTAATTCTACTATCATCAAACACATATTTACTTCAAGTTTCAAGCAGAGAATGCATATATAACTAACACGAAGGACTCCTCTTCACTAGATTCACCAGCTATAATATTTTGGTCATGTTCAAATATCATAAATCGATCCCAGTGTTATGTAGTAGAGAAAAAATGACTTATATCCAGTTTACGTAAAGCTACGAGTGGTCGAAACCACACTTAAATCCCAGAATGAACTTACGAAGGTTTTTCCACTTAGTGTAGCTACTTGAATACGGACGTAGCCGCCACGAAGGCGCTAAGACGGAAAACGTTCTTAGCTAAGAGGAAAAACCTTCGTAAGTACCTTCCTGAATCCGGCCCCTGACGCTTGGACATGCATGTGCAGAGATGCTGAGCTTAAACTAAATTAATTTACTAGTAATTATTTAGGGAATAAGGGAGTACGAATTATACTATTGTCAGGAATAAATATATTGAATAATAATACCTCTTCTCGCAAGGTAATAGATTTAATTAATATTGCACAAATTAAACGAGAAGGATCGACGTGTATTTAATTTACGTCGCAGTAATTTTTATTGGAATAATTTATTTGGTGGAATAGTCGAGTCCAGTACACATAAGTATGCGAAATGATTATTTCTTTCATAATTAACAATATTTTTAGAAAGAAAAGACAATTAACTGAACTCTATAAATCAACAACGGAGAAGATTTCATGTTTCAGCCTGATACCTGACGCACGGCGTTACGATGGCTGGGAAGATTCTGGCAAAATTATGCCTTACTATAGAAACACCAACGATATTAATTCTACATGTTAGTGTTATTAGTAAATGTTAGTATTAGGAGTTAAGGGAGAATAAACTGTTAGTTATTTCCAACATAACTCTGGGGGGGGGGGAGGAATTAGGGTCGCAGTTCAATGCTGAGTACTGACGTACTTTTCCCTACCCTGAAATTATATTTTAAGGTTAGAAAGTTAGTACGTTAGTACGCACTTAACGGATGTCCCGACTCTGTTAGTAACAGATAAGACTCTAAGTCTTCTTAGCGAACTTATATTAAATGTTGAGACATTGAATTATTAAATCATCTAAAGTTAAGAAATTCTAACACCTACAATGTACTCAGTGACTTGTGGGGCTATGAGGTGTAATGGTAGTGTTACTAAATCACAAAAGTCTTACAAACTCAGATATATTCTTAATAGAAGTGGTAATGGTGTAGTCTGTTGCCTACACAAATTAAAATTATTGTAATATGATTAAGTCATTTAAAGTTAAGGAGACTTCGAATCCACAGTGAGGTGAACGTCCAGGGTCACTGTGACTTGTAACTGGCGCGTTATTAGACATCACAACACGGTATCATTATGACTTCCTTAGATCGAATGATGAATTATTTTCTCTTAGGGCTAAAATATTGTTGTAGTTTCCGTTTACATTGTTGAGCAGCGGCTCTAAGTGGTCGTGTGCTCGGTGGAACAGAATCGCTGTCCTTGGAAACTGGTGGCAAAGCTGGCTCTGTAGAACATTCACGTTCAGCCAATTCGATAGGTACCAACTTCTCCAATGTTTTTAGGGCAGTAGTGCCTCGGCACAAAACCTTTACAACTCTCAGGACGCTTTGGTGATCTGGGTAGACAGAGACAATCTTGCCTATTGGCCACTCTGACGAGGGGCCATCACTGTCGATTAACACTAGGTCTCCTGGTTTCAGTTGAACTTTATTGTATTGTAGGGGCTCGAAGCTCCATAATGGTATTCCCTTAGAGCAGTGAGGTACTCTCGAGTCCACACTTCATTTCACTTCTCGATTACCCTTGAAAGATGTTGATAGCTTTCCACTAAGTCACTCCTATTTACATGTGAAGGGTCGGCTGGATCCTCGTCTGCTAGAGATATCAAAGGGCTCAGTAGACCTCAATGAATTAAGTGTAAGGGACTCAGGGGTTCTCTCTGGGAGAAGTCATCCGAGAGGTAAGTTAGTGGTCGGTTGTGGACTCGTGCCTCAATTTCTACGACGAGTGTTTGTAATTCAGGGAAACTAATTTTCTGTTGATGTAAGGCCTTCCTGAGGCATTTCTTGACAGTTCCCACCATTCGTTCCATGAAACCACCTTGCCAGAGAGCTCTGGGGGATATAAATTTCCAGTAGCACTGTCTTTGTTTCAATACAGACTGTACCTCTTTATGATTCCACACCTCTCGTAAGCCGAGTTTATCTGCCACAAAATTTCATCCATTGTCGGATATCATTAATTTGGGGCAGGATCTGCATGCAGCAAATCGACGAAAGGCTTGGATAAAGGCTTCTGCACTCATGTCAGATGTCACTTCTAAGTGTACGCCTTGTGTGGTTGCACACATTAAAAGGCAAATATAGGCCTTTACTGGTACTTTATCTGGAGTGTCAGTAAGAATTAAAGCTCCTGTGTAATCGACACCAGTGGTCTCAAAAGGACGAAGATGGACTACTCTCCTTAGGGAGAGGTGGAGGTTATGGATAAGGACACACTCGAGCGTCGTACCTCCTACAGATTACACAAGAATTAATAAGTGATTTGACAGTTTGGCGACCTTGGGGGAGCCAATATTTCTATCTAATATCGGTGAGTGTTTAACACTCCACCATGCAAAGTGCCATATTGATGGTGATTTAAAACTAGAAGTTTTGTGATAATGTGGTGACGTGGTAAAAGTATTGGATTCTTGATATCCAAGTTAATCTCTGCATGAAGCAGACGTCCTCCACACCTTAACACATAGTGGTGATCAATGTCACACCAAATTCCAAAAGGCTTGATTATTTTATCTAGAAGATTCTCATATTCACTTCCATAAGTCTCTTGTTGAGCTCGTTTGATCCAATAGATGATTGGACTAGGAAATCGATGCTTGATTCCCATCTTTTCAAGAAAATCAAATACATGGGCAGTTACTCTCGGTAACTTACTCAAGTTAAAATAATTGTGAGGATTGATTGCTAGGGTCTGATGAGATTCTGGATCCACCATGAGTGTTGTGATTTTGGTAACTATGACTTGTGGCTTCTGTTTAGGCCACTGACCACTAATCAGCCATGAAGGTCCATTAAACCACTTCTGAGTCTAGATGAGCTGTTTTAATGTTAAACCTCTTGAAACGTAATCTGCTGGATTATGCTTGTTAGGGACATGTCTAAGTTTATATCCTGCAGATAATTCATATATTTCCCCTAACACAATTGCTGATGTAAGGAGTTTTGTTGTTATTGTTTCTTACCCATTGCAAGACTGCCTCATTGTCTGACCACACTAAGATCTCACGAAAGTGAATATTATTGGCTCATTGCCTTGGTCAGGCAATGAGCCAACCTTACTCACACTAGCAATGCAGTCAACACCATTGGGGTAAGGATCTCCTTTTGATTGTAGCAACTTGTGAGGAACACAACTGCGAACAAGCCTGAATGGCCCCCTGGCATACATGCAACTGAAAACTCACACCCCAGACGTGACTCGAACCCATACTACTAGGACCACATTGCAACTGGTGTACGTGGCACCTAATCCACGCGCCTATCACGACCGGACAAAAGCTGATGGTAGCTGAGGTTATTTGCCCATCAGCCCGCTGGCACTCTGATGGTAATCTTGGGCGTAGTATTTTATCAAATCACCTCATTCTTTGAGGCACACATGAGGAACACAAATGCGAACAAGCCTGAATGGTCCCCAGGCATACATGCAACTGAAAACTCACATCCCAGAAGTGACTCCAACCTATACTGACAGGAGCACATTGCAACTGGTATACAGGGCACGTAATCCACTCGACCATCATGACTGGACCAAAGCTGATGGTAGCTGATGCTATTTGCCCATCAGCCCGCCGGCACTCTGAAGGTAGTCTTGGGCATAGTATTTTATCAAATCATCTCTTTCTTGGGGTCACACATGAGGAACACAAATGTGTACAAGCCTGAATGGTCCACAGGCATACATGCAACTGAAAACTCACCACCCAGAATTGACTCAAACCCATACTGACAGGAGCACATTGCTACTAGCGTACAGGGGACCTAATCCACTCTACCATCACGACCGGACAAAAGCTGATGGTAGCCGAGGCTATTTGCCCATCAGCCCGCCGGCACTCTGATAGTAGTCTTGGGCATAGTATTTTATCAAATCACCTCATTCTTTGGGGCACATGTGAGGAACACAAATGTGAACAAGCCTGAATGGTCCCCAGGCATACATGCAAATAAAAACTCACATCCCAGAAAAGACTCGAAACCATACTGCCATAAACACATTGCAACTGGTGTACAAGGCACCTAATCCACTTGACCATCATGACTGGACAAAAGCTGATGGTAGCCGAGGCTATTTCCCCATCAGACCGCCTGCAAGTAGTCTTGGGCATAGTATTGTATCAAATCACCTCATTCTTTGGGGCACACGTGAGGAACACATATGCGAACAAGTCTTAATGGTCCCCAGGCATACATGAAACTGAAAACTCACACCCCAGAAGTGACTCGAACCCGTACTGCCAGGAGTACATTGCAACTGGTGTACAGGGCAAATAATCCATTCGACCATCACGACCAGACAAAAGCTGATTGGGGCCGAGTTTATTTGCCCATCAGTCCGCCGGCACTATGATGGTAGTCTTGGACATAGCATTTTATCTAATCACCTCTTCCTTTGGGGCACACGTGAGGAACACAAATGTGAACAAGCCTGAATGGTCCCCATGCATACATGAAACTGAAAACTCACTCCCCAGAAGGGACTCGAACCCATACATCCAGGAGCACATTGCAACTGGTGAACCGAGCACATAATCCTCCCGACAATCACGACCAGACAAAAGCTGATGGTAGCCGAGGCTATGTGCCCATCAGCCCGCTGGCACTCTGATGGTAGTCTTGGGCATAGTATTTTATCAAATTACCTCATTATTAGGGACACATGTGAGGAACACAAATGCGAACAAGCCTGAATGGTCCTCAGGCATACATGCAACTGAAAACTCTCACCCCAGAAGTGACTCGAACCCATACTGCCAGAAGCACATTGCAACTGGTGTACATAACACCTAATCCACTTGACCATCACGACCAGACAAAAGCTGATGGAAGCCGAGTTTATTTGCCCATCAGTCCGCCGGCACTCTGATGGTAGTCTTGGACATAGTATTTTATCAAATCACCTCTTCCTATGGGGCACACGTGAGGAACACAAATGCGAACAAGCCTTAATGGTCCTCAGGCATACAAGCAGCTGAAAACTCACACCCCAGAAGTGACTCGAACCCATACTGCCAGGAGCACATTGCAACTGGTTTAGAGGGCACCTAATCCACTCGACCATCATGACTAGACAAAAGCTGATTTTAGCCGAGACTATTTGCCGATCAGCCTGCCGGCACTCTGATGGTGGTCATGGGCATAGTATTTTATCAAATCACCTCATTCTTTGAGGCACACATGAGGAACACAAATGTAAATTAGTTTGAATAGACCCCCAGGCATACATGCAACTGAAAACTCACACCCCAGAAGTGACTCGAACCCATACTGCCAGGAGCACATTGTAACTGGTGTATAGGACACCTAATCCACTCGACCGGACAAAAGATGATGGTAGCCGAGTCAATTTGCCCATCAGCCCGCCGGCACTCTAATGGTAGTCTAGGGAATAGTATTTTATCAAATCACCTCATTCTTTGGGGCACACGTGAGGAACACAAATGAGAACAAGCCTGAATAGACCCCAGGCATACATGCAACTGAAAACTCACATCCCAGAAGTGACTCGAACACATACGACAGGAGCACATTTCAACTGGTATACAGGGCACCTAATCCACTCTAGCATCACGACCAGACAAAAGCTGATGGTAGCCGAGGCTATTTGCCCATCAGACCGCCTGCAAAAAGTCTTGGGCAAAATATTTTATCAAATCACCTCATTCTTTGGGGCACACGTGAGGAACACAAATGTGAACAAGCCTGAATGGTCTCCAGGCATACAAGCAACTGAAAACTCACACCCCAGAAGTGACTCGAACTCGTACTGCCAGGTGGATATTGCAACTGGCGTACAAGACATCTAATCCACTCGACCATCACAACCGGACAAAAGCTGATGGAAGCCAAGGCTATTTGTCCATCAGCCCGAAGGTACTCTGATGGTCGTCTTGGGCATAGTTTTTTATCAAATCACTTCATTCTTTCGGGCACATGAGCGGATCACAAATGCGAATAAGACTGAATGGTCCCCAGGCATACATGCAACTGAAAACTCACATCCCAGAAGTGACTCGAACTCATACTGACAGGAGCACATTTCAACTGGTATACAGGGCACCTAATCCACTCGACCATCATGACTGGACAAAAGCTGATGGTAGCCGAGGCTATTTGCCCATCAGACCGCCTGCAAGTACTCTTGGGAATAGTATTTTATCAAATCACCTCATTCTTTGGGGAACACGTGAGGAACACAAATGCGAACAAGCCTGAATGGTCCCCAGGCATACAAGCAACTGAAAACTCACACCCCCAGAAGTGACTCGAACCCATACTGACAGGTGCACGTTGCAACTCGTGTACAGGGCACCTAATCCACTCGACCATCACGACCGGACAAAAGCTGATGATAGCCAAAGCTATTTGCCCATCAGCCCGCCGGCACTCTGATGGTAGTCTTGGGCATAATATTTTATCAAATCACCTCTTTCTTTGGGGCACACGTGAGTAACACAAATGCGAACAAGTCTTAATGGTCCCCTGGCATACATGAAACTGAAAACTCACACCCCAAAAGTGACTTTAACCCGTACTGCCAGGGGTACATTGCAACTGGTGTACAGGGCACCTAATCCACTCGACCATCACGACTAGACAAAAGCAGATGGGGGCCGAGTTTATTTGCCCATCAGTCTGCCGGCACTCTGATGGAAGTCTTGGGCATAGCATTTTTATCAAATCACCTCTTTCATTGGGGCACACGTGAGTAACACAAATGTGAACAAGCCTGAATGGTCCGCATGCATACATGCAACAGAAAACTCACTTCCCAGAAGTGACTCGAACCCATACATCCAGGAGCACATTGCAACTGGTGTACAGAGCACATAATCCACCCGACCATCACGACCAGACAAAAGCTGATGGTAGCCGAGGCTATTTGCCCATCAGCCCGCCGACACTCTGATGGTAGTCTTGGGCATAGTATTTTATCAAATCACCTCATTCTTAGGGGCACATGTGAGGAACACAAATGCGAACAAGCCTGAATGGTCCTCAGGCATACATGCAACTGAAAACTCACACCCCAGAAGTGACTCGAACCCTTACTGCCAGAAGCACATTGTAACTGGTGTACATAACAACTAATCCACTCGACCATTACGACCAGACAAAAGCTGATGGTAGCCGATGCTATTTGCCCATCAGCCTGCCGGCACTCTGATGGTAGTCTAGGGAATAGTATTTTATCAAATCACCTCAATCTTTGGGGCACAGGTGAGGAACACAAATGCTAACAAGTCTTAATGGTCCCCAGGCATACATGCAACTGAAAACTCACACCCCAGAAGTGACTCGAACTCATACTTCCAGGAACACATTGCAACTGGTGTAGAGGGCACCTAATCCACTCGACCATCACGACCGGACAAAAGCTGATTGTAGCCGAGGCTATTTGCCCATCAGCTTGCCGGCACTCTCATAGTGGTCTTGGGCATAGTATTTTATCAAATCACCTCATTCTTAGGGGCACATGTGAGGAACACAAATGCGAACAAGCCTGAATGCTCCTCAGGCATACATGCAACTGAAAACTCACACCCCAGAAGTGACTCAAACCCATACTGCCATAAGTACATTGCAACTGGTGTACAGGACACCTAATCCACTCGACCATCACGACTAAACAAAAGCTGATGGTAGCCGAGGCTATTTGCCCATCAGCCCGCCGGCATTCTGATAGTGGTCTTGGGCATAGCATTTTATCAAATCACCTCATTCTTAGGGGCACATGTGAGGAACACAAATGCGAACAAGCCTGAATGGCCCCCTGGCATACATGCAACTGAAAACTCACACCCCAGACGTGACTCGAACCCATACTACTAGGACCACATTGCAACTGGTGTACGTGGCACCTAATCCACGCGCCTATCACGACCGGACAAAAGCTGATGGTAGCTGAGGTTATTTGCCCATCAGCCCGCTGGCACTCTGATGGTAATCTTGGGCGTAGTATTTTATCAAATCACCTCATTCTTTGAGGCACACATGAGGAACACAAATGCGAACAAGCCTGAATGGTCCCCAGGCATACATGCAACTGAAAACTCACATCCCAGAAGTGACTCCAACCTATACTGACAGGAGCACATTGCAACTGGTATACAGGGCACGTAATCCACTCGACCATCATGACTGGACCAAAGCTGATGGTAGCTGATGCTATTTGCCCATCAGCCCGCCGGCACTCTGAAGGTAGTCTTGGGCATAGTATTTTATCAAATCATCTCTTTCTTGGGGTCACACATGAGGAACACAAATGTGTACAAGCCTGAATGGTCCACAGGCATACATGCAACTGAAAACTCACCACCCAGAAGTGACTCAAACCCATACTGACAGGAGCACATTGCTACTAGCGTACAGGGGACCTAATCCACTCTACCATCACGACCGGACAAAAGCTGATGGTAGCCGAGGCTATTTGCCCATCAGCCCGCCGGCACTCTGATAGTAGTCTTGGGCATAGTATTTTATCAAATCACCTCATTCTTTGGGGCACATGTGAGGAACACAAATGTGAACAAGCCTGAATGGTCCCCAGGCATACATGCAAATAAAAACTCACATCCCAGAAAAGACTCGAAACCATACTGCCATAAACACATTGCAACTGGTGTACAAGGCACCTAATCCACTTGACCATCATGACTGGACAAAAGCTGATGGTAGTTGAGGCTATTTCCCCATCAGACCGCCTGCAAGTAGTCTTGGGCATAGTATTGTATCAAATCACCTCATTCTTTGGGGCACACGTGAGGAACACATATGCGAACAAGTCTTAATGGTCCCCAGGCATACATGAAACTGAAAACTCACACCCCAGAAGTGACTCGAACCCGTACTGCCAGGAGTACATTGCAACTGGTGTACAGGGCAAATAATCCATTCGACCATCACGACCAGACAAAAGCTGATTGGGGCCGAGTTTATTTGCCCATCAGTCCGCCGGCACTATGATGGTAGTCTTGGACATAGCATTTTATCTAATCACCTCTTCCTTTGGGGCACACGTGAGGAACACAAATGTGAACAAGCCTGAATGGTCCCCATGCATACATGAAACTGAAAACTCACTCCCCAGAAGGGACTCGAACCCATACATCCAGGAGCACATTGCAACTGGTGAACCGAGCACATAATCCTCCCGACAATCACGACCAGACAAAAGCTGATGGTAGCCGAGGCTATGTGCCCATCAGCCCGCTGGCACTCTGATGGTAGTCTTGGGCATAGTATTTTATCAAATTACCTCATTATTAGGGACACATGTGAGGAACACAAATGCGAACAAGCCTGAATGGTCCTCAGGCATACATGCAACTGAAAACTCTCACCCCAGAAGTGACTCGAACCCATACTGCCAGAAGCACATTGCAACTGGTGTACATAACACCTAATCCACTTGACCATCACGACCAGACAAAAGCTGATGGAAGCCGAGTTTATTTGCCCATCAGTCCGCCGGCACTCTGATGGTAGTCTTGGACATAGTATTTTATCAAATCACCTCTTCCTATGGGGCACACGTGAGGAACACAAATGCGAACAAGCCTTAATGGTCCTCAGGCATACAAGCAGCTGAAAACTCACACCCCAGAAGTGACTCGAACCCATACTGCCAGGAGCACATTGCAACTGGTTTAGAGGGCACCTAATCCACTCGACCATCATGACTAGACAAAAGCTGATTTTAGCCGAGACTATTTGCCGATCAGCCTGCCGGCACTCTGATGGTGGTCATGGGCATAGTATTTTATCAAATCACCTCATTCTTTGAGGCACACATGAGGAACACAAATGTAAATTAGTTTGAATAGACCCCCAGGCATACATGCAACTGAAAACTCACACCCCAGAAGTGACTCGAACCCATACTGCCAGGAGCACATTGTAACTGGTGTATAGGACACCTAATCCACTCGACCGGACAAAAGATGATGGTAGCCGAGTCAATTTGCCCATCAGCCCGCCGGCACTCTAATGGTAGTCTAGGGAATAGTATTTTATCAAATCACCTCATTCTTTGGGGCACACGTGAGGAACACAAATGAGAACAAGCCTGAATAGACCCCAGGCATACATGCAACTGAAAACTCACATCCCAGAAGTGACTCGAACACATACGACAGGAGCACATTTCAACTGGTATACAGGGCACCTAATCCACTCTAGCATCACGACCAGACAAAAGCTGATGGTAGCCGAGGCTATTTGCCCATCAGACCGCCTGCAAAAAGTCTTGGGCAAAATATTTTATCAAATCACCTCATTCTTTGGGGCACACGTGAGGAACACAAATGTGAACAAGCCTGAATGGTCTCCAGGCATACAAGCAACTGAAAACTCACACCCCAGAAGTGACTCGAACTCGTACTGCCAGGTGGATATTGCAACTGGCGTACAAGACATCTAATCCACTCGACCATCACAACCGGACAAAAGCTGATGGAAGCCAAGGCTATTTGTCCATCAGCCCGAAGGTACTCTGATGGTCGTCTTGGGCATAGTTTTTTATCAAATCACTTCATTCTTTCGGGCACATGAGCGGATCACAAATGCGAATAAGACTGAATGGTCCCCAGGCATACATGCAACTGAAAACTCACATCCCAGAAGTGACTCGAACTCATACTGACAGGAGCACATTTCAACTGGTATACAGGGCACCTAATCCACTCGACCATCATGACTGGACAAAAGCTGATGGTAGCCGAGGCTATTTGCCCATCAGACCGCCTGCAAGTACTCTTGGGAATAGTATTTTATCAAATCACCTCATTCTTTGGGGAACACGTGAGGAACACAAATGCGAACAAGCCTGAATGGTCCCCAGGCATACAAGCAACTGAAAACTCACACCCCCAGAAGTGACTCGAACCCATACTGACAGGTGCACGTTGCAACTCGTGTACAGGGCACCTAATCCACTCGACCATCACGACCGGACAAAAGCTGATGATAGCCAAAGCTATTTGCCCATCAGCCCGCCGGCACTCTGATGGTAGTCTTGGGCATAATATTTTATCAAATCACCTCTTTCTTTGGGGCACACGTGAGTAACACAAATGCGAACAAGTCTTAATGGTCCCCTGGCATACATGAAACTGAAAACTCACACCCCAAAAGTGACTTTAACCCGTACTGCCAGGGGTACATTGCAACTGGTGTACAGGGCACCTAATCCACTCGACCATCACGACTAGACAAAAGCAGATGGGGGCCGAGTTTATTTGCCCATCAGTCTGCCGGCACTCTGATGGAAGTCTTGGGCATAGCATTTTTATCAAATCACCTCTTTCATTGGGGCACACGTGAGTAACACAAATGTGAACAAGCCTGAATGGTCCGCATGCATACATGCAACAGAAAACTCACTTCCCAGAAGTGACTCGAACCCATACATCCAGGAGCACATTGCAACTGGTGTACAGAGCACATAATCCACCCGACCATCACGACCAGACAAAAGCTGATGGTAGCCGAGGCTATTTGCCCATCAGCCCGCCGACACTCTGATGGTAGTCTTGGGCATAGTATTTTATCAAATCACCTCATTCTTAGGGGCACATGTGAGGAACACAAATGCGAACAAGCCTGAATGGTCCTCAGGCATACATGCAACTGAAAACTCACACCCCAGAAGTGACTCGAACCCTTACTGCCAGAAGCACATTGTAACTGGTGTACATAACAACTAATCCACTCGACCATTACGACCAGACAAAAGCTGATGGTAGCCGATGCTATTTGCCCATCAGCCTGCCGGCACTCTGATGGTAGTCTAGGGAATAGTATTTTATCAAATCACCTCAATCTTTGGGGCACAGGTGAGGAACACAAATGCTAACAAGTCTTAATGGTCCCCAGGCATACATGCAACTGAAAACTCACACCCCAGAAGTGACTCGAACTCATACTTCCAGGAACACATTGCAACTGGTGTAGAGGGCACCTAATCCACTCGACCATCACGACCGGACAAAAGCTGATTGTAGCCGAGGCTATTTGCCCATCAGCTTGCCGGCACTCTCATAGTGGTCTTGGGCATAGTATTTTATCAAATCACCTCATTCTTAGGGGCACATGTGAGGAACACAAATGCGAACAAGCCTGAATGCTCCTCAGGCATACATGCAACTGAAAACTCACACCCCAGAAGTGACTCAAACCCATACTGCCATAAGTACATTGCAACTGGTGTACAGGACACCTAATCCACTCGACCATCACGACTAAACAAAAGCTGATGGTAGCCGAGGCTATTTGCCCATCAGCCCGCCGGCATTCTGATAGTGGTCTTGGGCATAGCATTTTATCAAATCACCTCATTCTTAGGGGCACATGTGAGGAACACAAATGCGAACAAGCCTGAATGGCCCCCTGGCATACATGCAACTGAAAACTCACACCCCAGACGTGACTCGAACCCATACTACTAGGACCACATTGCAACTGGTGTACGTGGCACCTAATCCACGCGCCTATCACGACCGGACAAAAGCTGATGGTAGCTGAGGTTATTTGCCCATCAGCCCGCTGGCACTCTGATGGTAATCTTGGGCGTAGTATTTTATCAAATCACCTCATTCTTTGAGGCACACATGAGGAACACAAATGCGAACAAGCCTGAATGGTCCCCAGGCATACATGCAACTGAAAACTCACATCCCAGAAGTGACTCCAACCTATACTGACAGGAGCACATTGCAACTGGTATACAGGGCACGTAATCCACTCGACCATCATGACTGGACCAAAGCTGATGGTAGCTGATGCTATTTGCCCATCAGCCCGCCGGCACTCTGAAGGTAGTCTTGGGCATAGTATTTTATCAAATCATCTCTTTCTTGGGGTCACACATGAGGAACACAAATGTGTACAAGCCTGAATGGTCCACAGGCATACATGCAACTGAAAACTCACCACCCAGAAGTGACTCAAACCCATACTGACAGGAGCACATTGCTACTAGCGTACAGGGGACCTAATCCACTCTACCATCACGACCGGACAAAAGCTGATGGTAGCCGAGGCTATTTGCCCATCAGCCCGCCGGCACTCTGATAGTAGTCTTGGGCATAGTATTTTATCAAATCACCTCATTCTTTGGGGCACATGTGAGGAACACAAATGTGAACAAGCCTGAATGGTCCCCAGGCATACATGCAAATAAAAACTCACATCCCAGAAAAGACTCGAAACCATACTGCCATAAACACATTGCAACTGGTGTACAAGGCACCTAATCCACTTGACCATCATGACTGGACAAAAGCTGATGGTAGTTGAGGCTATTTCCCCATCAGACCGCCTGCAAGTAGTCTTGGGCATAGTATTGTATCAAATCACCTCATTCTTTGGGGCACACGTGAGGAACACATATGCGAACAAGTCTTAATGGTCCCCAGGCATACATGAAACTGAAAACTCACACCCCAGAAGTGACTCGAACCCGTACTGCCAGGAGTACATTGCAACTGGTGTACAGGGCAAATAATCCATTCGACCATCACGACCAGACAAAAGCTGATTGGGGCCGAGTTTATTTGCCCATCAGTCCGCCGGCACTATGATGGTAGTCTTGGACATAGCATTTTATCTAATCACCTCTTCCTTTGGGGCACACGTGAGGAACACAAATGTGAACAAGCCTGAATGGTCCCCATGCATACATGAAACTGAAAACTCACTCCCCAGAAGGGACTCGAACCCATACATCCAGGAGCACATTGCAACTGGTGAACCGAGCACATAATCCTCCCGACAATCACGACCAGACAAAAGCTGATGGTAGCCGAGGCTATGTGCCCATCAGCCCGCTGGCACTCTGATGGTAGTCTTGGGCATAGTATTTTATCAAATTACCTCATTATTAGGGACACATGTGAGGAACACAAATGCGAACAAGCCTGAATGGTCCTCAGGCATACATGCAACTGAAAACTCTCACCCCAGAAGTGACTCGAACCCATACTGCCAGAAGCACATTGCAACTGGTGTACATAACACCTAATCCACTTGACCATCACGACCAGACAAAAGCTGATGGAAGCCGAGTTTATTTGCCCATCAGTCCGCCGGCACTCTGATGGTAGTCTTGGACATAGTATTTTATCAAATCACCTCTTCCTATGGGGCACACGTGAGGAACACAAATGCGAACAAGCCTTAATGGTCCTCAGGCATACAAGCAGCTGAAAACTCACACCCCAGAAGTGACTCGAACCCATACTGCCAGGAGCACATTGCAACTGGTTTAGAGGGCACCTAATCCACTCGACCATCATGACTAGACAAAAGCTGATTTTAGCCGAGACTATTTGCCGATCAGCCTGCCGGCACTCTGATGGTGGTCATGGGCATAGTATTTTATCAAATCACCTCATTCTTTGAGGCACACATGAGGAACACAAATGTAAATTAGTTTGAATAGACCCCCAGGCATACATGCAACTGAAAACTCACACCCCAGAAGTGACTCGAACCCATACTGCCAGGAGCACATTGTAACTGGTGTATAGGACACCTAATCCACTCGACCGGACAAAAGATGATGGTAGCCGAGTCAATTTGCCCATCAGCCCGCCGGCACTCTAATGGTAGTCTAGGGAATAGTATTTTATCAAATCACCTCATTCTTTGGGGCACACGTGAGGAACACAAATGAGAACAAGCCTGAATAGACCCCAGGCATACATGCAACTGAAAACTCACATCCCAGAAGTGACTCGAACCCATACGACAGGAGCACATTTCAACTGGTATACAGGGCACCTAATCCACTCTAGCATCACGACCAGACAAAAGCTGATGGTAGCCGAGGCTATTTGCCCATCAGACCGCCTGCAAAAAGTCTTGGGCAAAATATTTTATCAAATCACCTCATTCTTTGGGGCACACGTGAGGAACACAAATGTGAACAAGCCTGAATGGTCTCCAGGCATACAAGCAACTGAAAACTCACACCCCAGAAGTGACTCGAACTCGTACTGCCAGGTGGATATTGCAACTGGCGTACAAGACATCTAATCCACTCGACCATCACAACCGGACAAAAGCTGATGGAAGCCAAGGCTATTTGTCCATCAGCCCGAAGGTACTCTGATGGTCGTCTTGGGCATAGTTTTTTATCAAATCACTTCATTCTTTCGGGCACATGAGCGGATCACAAATGCGAATAAGACTGAATGGTCCCCAGGCATACATGCAACTGAAAACTCACATCCCAGAAGTGACTCGAACTCATACTGACAGGAGCACATTTCAACTGGTATACAGGGCACCTAATCCACTCGACCATCATGACTGGACAAAAGCTGATGGTAGCCGAGGCTATTTGCCCATCAGACCGCCTGCAAGTACTCTTGGGAATAGTATTTTATCAAATCACCTCATTCTTTGGGGAACACGTGAGGAACACAAATGCGAACAAGCCTGAATGGTCCCCAGGCATACAAGCAACTGAAAACTCACACCCCCAGAAGTGACTCGAACCCATACTGACAGGTGCACGTTGCAACTCGTGTACAGGGCACCTAATCCACTCGACCATCACGACCGGACAAAAGCTGATGATAGCCAAAGCTATTTGCCCATCAGCCCGCCGGCACTCTGATGGTAGTCTTGGGCATAATATTTTATCAAATCACCTCTTTCTTTGGGGCACACGTGAGTAACACAAATGCGAACAAGTCTTAATGGTCCCCTGGCATACATGAAACTGAAAACTCACACCCCAAAAGTGACTTTAACCCGTACTGCCAGGGGTACATTGCAACTGGTGTACAGGGCACCTAATCCACTCGACCATCACGACTAGACAAAAGCAGATGGGGGCCGAGTTTATTTGCCCATCAGTCTGCCGGCACTCTGATGGAAGTCTTGGGCATAGCATTTTTATCAAATCACCTCTTTCATTGGGGCACACGTGAGTAACACAAATGTGAACAAGCCTGAATGGTCCGCATGCATACATGCAACAGAAAACTCACTTCCCAGAAGTGACTCGAACCCATACATCCAGGAGCACATTGCAACTGGTGTACAGAGCACATAATCCACCCGACCATCACGACCAGACAAAAGCTGATGGTAGCCGAGGCTATTTGCCCATCAGCCCGCCGACACTCTGATGGTAGTCTTGGGCATAGTATTTTATCAAATCACCTCATTCTTAGGGGCACATGTGAGGAACACAAATGCGAACAAGCCTGAATGGTCCTCAGGCATACATGCAACTGAAAACTCACACCCCAGAAGTGACTCGAACCCTTACTGCCAGAAGCACATTGTAACTGGTGTACATAACAACTAATCCACTCGACCATTACGACCAGACAAAAGCTGATGGTAGCCGATGCTATTTGCCCATCAGCCTGCCGGCACTCTGATGGTAGTCTAGGGAATAGTATTTTATCAAATCACCTCAATCTTTGGGGCACAGGTGAGGAACACAAATGCTAACAAGTCTTAATGGTCCCCAGGCATACATGCAACTGAAAACTCACACCCCAGAAGTGACTCGAACTCATACTTCCAGGAACACATTGCAACTGGTGTAGAGGGCACCTAATCCACTCGACCATCACGACCGGACAAAAGCTGATTGTAGCCGAGGCTATTTGCCCATCAGCTTGCCGGCACTCTCATAGTGGTCTTGGGCATAGTATTTTATCAAATCACCTCATTCTTAGGGGCACATGTGAGGAACACAAATGCGAACAAGCCTGAATGCTCCTCAGGCATACATGCAACTGAAAACTCACACCCCAGAAGTGACTCAAACCCATACTGCCATAAGTACATTGCAACTGGTGTACAGGACACCTAATCCACTCGACCATCACGACTAAACAAAAGCTGATGGTAGCCGAGGCTATTTGCCCATCAGCCCGCCGGCATTCTGATAGTGGTCTTGGGCATAGCATTTTATCAAATCACCTCATTCTTAGGGGCACATGTGAGGAACACAAATGCGAACAAGCCTGAATGGTCCTCAGGCTTAAATGCAACTGAAAACTCACACCCCAGAAGTGACTCGAACCCATACTGCCAGGAGCACATTGCAACTGGTGTACTGGGCACCTAATCCACTTGACCTGACAAAAGATGATGGTAGCCGAATCTATTTGCCCATCAGCCCGCCGGCACTCTGATAGTAGTCTTGGGAATAGCATTTCATCAAATCACCTCATTCCTTGGGGCACACGTGAGGAACACAAATGAAAACAAGCCTGAATGGTTCTTATTCATACATGCAACTGAAAACTCTCACCACAGAAGTGACTCGAACCCATACTGACAGGAGCACATTGCAACTGGTGTACGGCGCACCTAATCCAGTCGACCGGACAAAAGATGATGATAGCCGAGTCTATTTGCCCATCAGCCCGCCGGCACTCTGATGGTAGTCTTGGGAATAGCATTTTATCAAATCACCTCATTCCTTGGGGCACATGTGCGGAACACAAATGCGAATAAGCCTGAATGGTCCCCAGGAATCCATGCAACTGAAAACTCACATCCCAGAAGTGACTCGAACCCATACTGCCAGGAGCACATTGCAACTGGTATACAGAGTACCAAATCCACTTAACCATCATGACTGGACAAAAGCTGATGGTAGCGGAGGCTATTTGCCCATCAGATCGCCGGCACTCTGATAGTAGTCTTGGGAACAGTATTTTATCAAATCCCCTCATTTTTTGGGGCATACGTGAGGAACACGAATGCGAACAAGCCCTAATGGTCCCCAGGCATACATGAAACTGAAAACTCATACCCCAGAAGTGACTCGAACCCGTACTGCTAGGAGCACATTGCAACTGGTGTAGAGGGCACCTAATCCACTTGACCATCACGACCAAACAAAAGCTGATGGTAGCTGAGTTTATTTGCCCATCAGTCCGCCGGCACTCTGATGGTAGTCTTGGACATAGCATTTTATCAAATCACCTCTTCCTTTGGGGCACACGTGAGGAACACAAATGCGAACAAGCCTGAATGGTCCTCAGGCATACATGCAACTGAAAACTCACACCACAGAAGTGACTCAAACCCATACTGCCAGGAGCACATTGCAAGTGGTGTAGAGGGTACCTAATCCAATCGACCCATACGACCGGACAAAAGCTGATGGTAGCCGAGTTTATTTGCCTATCAGCCCGCCGGCACTCTAATGGTAGTCTTGGGCATAGCATTTTATCAAATCATATCATTCTTTGGGGCATACGTGAGGAACACAAATGAGAGCAAGCCTGAATAGACCCCAGGCATACATGCAACTGAAAACTCACATCCCAGAAGTGACTCGAACCCATACTGCCAGGAGCACATTGCAACTGGGGTATTGGACACCTAATCCACTCGACCATCTTGACCGGACAAAAGCTGATGGTAGCCGAGGCCATTTGCCTATCAGCCCGCCGGTACTCTGATGGTAGTCTTGAGCATAGTATTTTATCAAATCACTTCATTCATTGGGGCACATGTGCGGAACACAAATGCGAATAAGCCTGAATGGTCCCCAGGCATACATGCAACTGAAAACTCACATCCCAGAAGTGACTCGAACCCATACTGACAGGAGCACATTTCAATTGGTATACAGCACACCTAATCCACACTAGCATCACGACCAGACAAAAGCTGATGGTAGCCTAGGCTATTTGCCCATCAGACCGCCTGCAAAAAGTCTTGGGCAAAATATTTTATCAAATCACCTCATTCTTTGGGGCACACGTGAGGAACACAAATGTGAACAAGCCTGAATGGTCTCCAGGCATACAAGCAACTAAAACTCATACCCCAGAAGTGACTCGAACTTGTACTGCCAGGTGGATATTGCAACTGGCGTACAAGACATCTAATCCACTCGACCATCACAACCGGACAAAAGCTGATGGAAGCCAAGGCTATTTGCCCATCAGCCCGAAGGTACTCTGATGGTCGTCTTGGGCATAGTATTTTATCAAATCACTTCATTCTTTGAGGCACATGAGCGGAACACAAATGCGAATAAGACTGAATGGTCCCCAGGCGTACATGCAACTGAAAACTCACATCCCAGAAGTGACTCAAACCCATACTAACAGGAGCACATTTCAACTGGTATACAGGGCACCTAATCCACTCGACCATCATGACTGGACAAAAGCTGATGGAAGCCAAGGCTATTTGCCCATCAGCCCGAAGGTACTCTGATGGTCGTCTTGGGCATAGTATTTTATCAAATCACTTCATTCTTTGAGGCACATGAGCGGAACACAAATGCGAATAAGCCTGAATGGTCCCCAGGCATACATGCAACTGAAAACTCACATCCCAGAAGTGACTCGAACCCATACTGACAGGAGCACATTTCAATTGGTATACAGCACACCTAATCCACACTAGCATCACGACCAGACAAAAGCTGATGGTAGCCTAGGCTATTTGCCCATCAGACCGCCTGCAAAAAGTCTTGGGCAAAATATTTTTTCAAATCACCTCATTCTTTGGGGCACACGTGAGGAACACAAATGCGAACAAGCCTGAATGGTCCCCAGGCATACAAGCAACTGAAAACTCACACCCCCAGAAGCGACTCGAACCCATACTGACAGGCGCACGTTGCAACTCGTGTACAGGGCACCTAATCCACTCAACCATCACGACCGGACAAAAGCTGATGATAGCCGAGGCAATTTGCCCATCAGCTCGCCGGCACTCTGATGGTAGTCTTGGGCATAGTATTTTATCAAATCACCTCTTTCTTTGGGGCACACGTGAGGAACACAAATGCGAACAAGTCTTAATGGTCCCATGGCATACATGAAACTGAAAACTCATACCCCAGAAGTGACTCGAACCCGTACTGCTAGGAGCACATTGCAACTGGTGTAGAGGGCACCTAATCCACTCGACCATCACGACCAGAAAAAAGCTGATGGGGGCCGAGTTTATTTGCCCCTCAGTCCGCCGGCACTCTGATGATAGTCTTGGGCATAGCATTTTATCAAATCACCTCTTTCTTTGGGGCACACGTGAGGAACACAAATGCTAACAAGCCTTAATGGTCCACAAGCATACATGCAACTGAAAACTCACACCCCAGAAGTGACTCGAACCCATACTGCCAGGAACACATTGCAACTGGTGTAGAGGGCACCTAATCCACTCGACAATCATGACTGGACTAAAGCTAATTGTAGTCGAGACTATTTGCCGATCAGCTGCCGGCACTCTGATGGTGGTCTTGGGCATAGTATTTTATCAAATCACCTCAATCTTAGGGGCACATGTCAGGAACACAAATGCGAACAAGCCTGAATGGTCCTCAGGCATACATGCAACAGAAAACTCACACTCCAAAAGTGACTCGAACCCATACTGCCAGGAGCACATTGCAACTGGTGTACAGGTCACCTAATCCACTCGACCGGACAAAAGATGATGGCAGCCGAGTCTATTTGCCCATCAGCCCGCCGGCACTCTGATGGTAGTCTTGAGAATAGCATTTTATCAAATCACCTCATTCCTTGGGGCACATGTGCGGAACACAAATGCGAGTAAGCCTGAATGGTCCCTAGGCATACATGCAACTGAAAACTCACATCCCAGAAGTGACTCGAACCCATACTGACAGGAGCACATTTCAACTGGCATATAGGGCAACTAATCCACTCGACCATCATGACTGGACTAAAGCTGATTGTAGCTGAGGCTATTTGCCCATCAGACCGCCTGCAAGTATTCTTGGGCATAGTATTTTATCAAATCACCTCATTCTTTGGGGCACATGTGAGGAACACATATGCGAACAATTCTTAATGGTCCCCAGGCATACATGAAACTGAAAACTCACACCCCAGAAGTGACTCGAACCCATATTGCTAGGAGCACATTGCAACTGGTGTAGAGGGCACCTAATCCTCTCGACCATCACGACCAGACAAAAGCTGATGGTAGCGGAGGCTATTTGCCCGTCAGATCGCCGGCACTCTGATAGTAGTCTTGGGCATAGTATTTTATCAAATCACCTCATTCTTTGGGGCATACGTGAGGAACACGAATGCGAACAAGCCCTAATGGTCCCAAGGCATATATGAAACTGAAAACTCACACCCCAGAAGTGATTCGAACCCATACTGCCAGGAGGACATTGCAACTGGTGTACAAGGCACGTAATCCACCCGACCATCACGCCTGGACAAAAGCTGATGGTAGCCGAGGCTATTTGCCCATCAGCCCGCCGGCGCTCTGATGGTAGTCTTGGGCATAGTATTTTATCAAATCACTTCATTCTTAGGGGCACATGTGAGGAACACAAATGCGAACAAGCCTGAATGGTCCCATGCATACATGCAACTGAAAACTCACACCCCAGAAGTGACTCGAACCCGTACTGCTAGGAGCACATGGCAACTGGTGTAGAGGGCTCCTAATGCACTCGACCATCACGACCAGACAAAAGCTGATGGGGGCCGAGTTTATTTACCCATCAGTCCACCGGCACTCTGATGTTAGTCTTGGGCATAGCATTTTGTCAAATCACCTCTTTCTTTGGGGCACACCTGAAGAACTAAAATGTGAACAAGCCTGAATGGTCCCCATGCATACATGCAACTGAAAACTCACTCCCCAGAAGTGACTCGAACCCATACTTGCAGGAGCACATTGCAACTGGTGTACAGGGCACATAATCCACCCGACCATCACGACCGGACAAAAGCTGATGGTAGCCGAGGCTATTTGCCCATCAGCCCGCCGGCACTCTTATGGTAGTTTTGTGAATAGTATTTTATCAAATCACCTCATACTTAGGGGCACACGTGAGAAACACAAATGCGAACAAGCCTTAATGGTCCCCTGGCATACATGAAACTGAAGACTCACACCCCAGAAGTGACTCGAACCCATACTGCCAGGAGCACATTGCAAATGGTGTAGAGGGCACCTAATCCACTCGACTATCATGACTGGACTAAAGCTGATTGTAGCCGAGACTATTTGCCGATCAGCAGCCGGCACTCTGATGGTGGTCTTGGGCATAGTATTTTATCAAATCACCTCATTCTTAGGGGCACATGTGAGGAACACAAATGCAAACAAGCCTGAATGGTCCTCAGGCATACATACCACTGAAAACTCACACCCCAGAAGTGACTCGAGCCCATACTGCCAGGAGCACATTGCAACTGGTGAAGAGGACACCTAATCCACTCGACCCTCATGACCGGACAAAAGCTGATGGTAGCCGAGGCTACTTGCCCATCAGCCCACCGGCACTCTGATGGTAGTCCTGGGAATAGCATTTTATCAAATCACCTCATTCTTTGGGGCACATGTGTGGAACACAAATGCGAATAAGCCTGAATGGTCCCTAGGCATACATGCAACTGAAAACTCACATCCCAGAAGTGACTCGAACCCATACTGACAGGAGCACATTTCAACTGGTATATATGGCACCTAATCCACTCGACCATCATGAATGGACAAAAGCTGATGGTAGCCGAGGCTATTTGCTCATCAGACCCCCTGCAAGTAGTCTTGGGCATAGTATTTTATCAAATCACCTCATTCTTTGGGGTACACGTGAGGAACACAAATGCGAACAAGTCTTAATGGTCCCCAGGCATACATGAAACTGAAAACTCACACCCCAGAAGTGACTCGAACCCATACTGCTAGAAGCACATTGCAGCTGGTGTAGAGGGAACCTAATCCACTCGACCATCACGACCAGACAAAAGCTGATGGGGGCCGAGTTTATTTGCCCATCAGTGAGCCGGCACTCTGATGATAGTCTTGGGCATAGCATTTTATCAAATCACCTCTTTCTTTGGGGCACACATGAGGAACTCAAATGTGAACAAGCCTGAATGGTCCCCATGCATACATGCAACTGAAAAATCACTTCCCAGAAGTGACTCGAACCCATACTGCCAGGAGCACATTGTAACTGGTGTACAGAGCACATAATCCACCCGACCATCGCGACCGGACAAAAGCTGATGGCAGCCGAGGCTATTTGCCCATCAGCCCGCCGGCACTCTGATGGTAGTCTTGGGAATAGTATTTTATCAAATCACCTCATTCTTAGGGGCACATGTGCAGAACACAAATGCGAATAAGCCTGAACGGTCCCCAGGCATACATGCAACTGAAAACTCACACCCCAGAAGTGACTCGAACTCATACTTCCAGGAACACATTGCAACTGGAATACAGGGCACCTAATCCACTCTAGCATCAAGACCAGACAAAAGCTGATGGTAGCCGAGGCTATTTGCCCATCAGACCACCGGCACTCTGTGGATAGTCTTGGACATAGTATTTTATCAAATCACCTTTTTCTTTTGGGCACACGTGAGGAACACAAATGCGAACAAGCCTTAATGGGCCTCAGGCATACATGCAACTGAAAACTCACACCCCAGAAGTGACTCGAACCCATACTGCCAGGAACACATTGCAACTGGTGTAGAGGGCATCTAATCCACTCGACCATCATGACTGGACTAAAGCTGATTGTAGCCGAGACTATTTGCCGATCAGCTGCCGGCACTCTGATGGTGGTCTTGGGCATAGTATTTTATCAAATCACCTCATTCTTAGGGGCACATGTGAGGAACACAAATGCGAACAAGCCTGAATGGTCCTCAGGCATATATGCAACTGAAAACTCACACCCCAGAAGTGACTCGAACCCATACTGCCAGGAGCACATTGCAACTGGTGTACAGGACACCTAATCCACTCGACCCTCACGACCGGACAAAAGGTGATGGTAGCCGAGGCTACTTGCCCAACAGCCCACCGGCACTCTGATGGTAGTCTTGGGCATAGTATTTTATCAAATCACCTCATTCTTAGGGGCACATGTGAGGAACACAAATGCGAACAAGCCTGAATGGTCCTCAGGCTTAAATGCAACTGAAAACTCACACCCCAGAAGTGACTCGAACCCATACTGCCAGGAGCACATTGCAACTGGTGTACTGGGCACCTAATCCACTTGACCGGACAAAAGATGATGGTAGCCGAATCTAATTGCCCATCAGCCCGCCGGCACTCTGATGGTAGTCTTGGAAATAGCATTTCATCAAATCACCTCATTCCTTGGGGCACATGTGCGGAACACAAATGCGAATAAGCCTGAATGGTCCCCAGGAATCCATGCAACTGAAAACTCACATCCCAGAAGTGACTCGAACCCATACTGCCAGGAGCACATTGCAACTGGTATACAGAGTACCAAATCCACTTAACCATCATGACTGGACAAAAGCTGATGGTAGCGGACGCTATTTGCCCATCAGATCGCCGGCACTCTGATAGTAGTCTTTGGAACAGTATTTTATCAAATCACCTCATTCTTTGGGGCATACGTGAGGAACACGAATGCGAACAAGCCCTAATGGTCCCCAGGCATACATGAAACTGAAAACTCATACCCCAGGAGTGACTCCAACCCGTACTGCTAGGAGCACATTGCAACTGGTGTAGAGGGCACCTAATCCACTCGAATATCACGACCAGAAAAAAGCTGATGGGGGCCGAGTTTATTTGCCCATCAGTCCGCCGGCACTCTGATGATAGTCTTGGGCATAGCATTTTATCAAATCACCTCTTTCTTTGGGGCACACGTGAGGAACACAAATGCTAACAAGCCTTAATGGTCCACAAGCATACATGCAACTGAAAACTCACACCCCAGAAGTGACTCGAACCCATACTGCCAGGAACACATTGCAACTGGTGTAGAGGGCACCTAATCCACTCGACAATCATGACTGGACTAAAGCTGATTGTAGCCGAGACTATTTGCCGATCAGCTGCCGGCACTCTGATGGTGGTCTTGGGCATAGTATTTTATCAAATCACCTCAATCTTAGGGGTACATGTGAGGAACACAAATGCTAACAAGCCTTAATGGTCCACAAGCATACATGCAACTGAAAACTCACATCCCAGAAGTGACTCGAACCCATACTGACAGGAGCACATTTCAACTGGTATATAGGGCACCTAATCCACTCGACCATCATGACTGGACAAAAGCTGATGGTAGCCGAAGCTATTTGCCCATCAGACCGCCTGCAAGTATTCTTGGGCATAGAATTTTATTAAATCACCTCATTCTTTGGGGCACACGTGAGGAACACAAATGCGAACAAGTCTTAATGGTCCTCAGGCATACATGAAACTGAAAACTCACACTCCAGAAGTGACTCGAACCCATATTGCTAGGAGCACATTGCAACTGGTGTAGAGGGCACCTAATCCACTCGACCATCACGACCAGACAAAAGCTGATGATAGCCGAGGTTATTTGCCCATCAGCCCGCCGGCACTCTGATGGCAGTCTTTGGCATAGTATTTTATCAAATGACCTCCTTCTTTGGAGCACACGTGAGGAACCCAAATGCGAACAAGCCTGAATGGTCCCATGCATACATGCAACTGAAAACTCACACCCCAGAAGTGACTTGAACCCATACTGCGTGAAGCACATTGCAACTGGTGTACAGGACACCTAATCCACTCGACCATTACTACCAGACATAAGCTGATGGTAGCCGAGTCTATTTGCCCATCAGCCCGCCGGCACTCTGATGGTAGTCTTGGGCATAGAATTTTATCAAATCACCTCATTCTTTGGGGCACACGTGAAGAACACAAATGCGAACAAGTCTTAATGGTCCCGAGGCATACATAAAACTGAAAACTCACAAACCAGAAGTGACTCGAACCCATACCAAGTGGAGCACATTGCAACTGGTATACAGAGCGCCAAATCCACTTGACCATCATGACTGGACAAAAGCTGATGGTAGCCGAGTTTATTTGCCCATCAGTCCACCGGCACTCTGTGGATAGTCTTGGACATAGCATTTTATCAAATCACCTCTTTCTTTGGGGTACACGTGAGGAACACAAATGTGAACAAGCCGGAATGGTCCCCATGCATACATGCAACTGAAAACTCACTTCCCTGAAGTGACTCGAACCCATACTGCCAGGAGCACATTGCAACTGGTGTACAGGGCACATAATCCACTCGACCATCACGACCGGACAAAAGCTGATGGTTGCCGATGCAATTTGCCCATCAGCCCGCCGGCACTCTGATGGTAGTTTTGGGCATAGTATTTTAACAAATCACCTCATTCTTAGGGTCACATGTGAGGAACACAAATGAAAATAAGCCTGAATAGACCCCACGCATACATGCAACTAAAAACTCTCATCACAGAAGTGACTCGAACCCATACTGACTGGAGCACATTGCAACTGGTGTACAGAGCACCAAATCCACTTGACCATCATGACTGGACAAAAGCTGATGGTAGCCGAGTTTATTTGCAGATCAGTCCACCGGCACTCTGTGGATAGTCTTGGACATAGCATTTTATCAAATCACCTTTTTCTTTTGGGCACACGTGAGGAACACAAATGCGAACAAGCCTTAATGGGCCTCAGGCATGCATGCAACTGAAAACTCACACCCCAAAAGTGACTCGAACCCTTACTGCCAGGAACACATTGCAACTGGTGTAGAGGGCATCTAATCCACTCGACCATCATGACTGGACTAAAGCTGATTGTAGCCGAGACTATTTGCCGATCAGCGGCCGGCACTCTGATGGTGGTCTTGGGCATAGTATTTTATCAAATCACCTCATTCTTAGGGGCACATGTGAGGAACACAAATGCGAACAAGCCTGAATGGTACTCAGGCATACATGCAACTAAAAACTCACACCCCAGAAGTGACTCGAACCCATACTGCCAGGAGCACATTGCAACTGGTGTACACGACACCTAATCCACTCGACACTCACGACCGGACAAAAGGTGATGGTAGCCGAGGCTACTTGCCCAACAGCCCACCGGCACTCTGATGGTAGTCTTGGGCATAGTATTTTATCAAATCACCTCATTCTTAGGGGCACATGTGAGGAACACAAATGCGAACAAGCCTGAATGGTCCTCTGGCTTAAATGCAACTGAAAACTCACACCCCTGAAGTGACTCGAACCCATACTGCCAGGAGCACATTGCAACTGGTGTACTGGGCACCTAATCCACTTGACCGGACAAAAGATGATGGTAGCCGAATTTATTTGCCCATCAGCCCGCCGGCACTCTGATGGTAGTCTTGGGAATAGCATTTCATCAAATCACCTCATTCCTTGGGGCACATGTGCGGAACACAAATGCGAATAAGCCTGAATGGTCCCCAGGCATACATGCAACTGAAAACTCACATCCCAGAAGTGACTCGAACCCATACTGACTGGAGCACATTGCAACTGGTATACAGAGCACCAAATCCACTTGACCATCATGACTGGACAAAAGATGATGGTAGCCGAGTCTATTTGCCCATCAGCCCGCCGGCACTCTGATGGTAGTCTTGGGAATAGCATTTTATCCAATTACCTCATTCCATGGGGCACATGTGCGGAACACAAATGCGAATAAGCCTGAATGGTCCCCAGGCATACATGCAACTGAAAACTCACATCCCAGAAGTGACTCGAACCCATACTGACTGGAGCACATTGCAACTGGTATACAGAGCACCAAATCCACTTGACCATCATGACTGGACAAAAGATGATGGTAGCCGAGTCTATTTGCCCATCAGCCCGCCGGCACTCTGATGGTAGTCTTGGGAATAGCATTTTATCAAATTATCTCATTCCATGGGGCACATGTGCGGAACACAAATGCGAGTAAGCCTGAATGGTCCCCAGGCATACATGCAACTGAAAACTCACATCCCAGAAGTGACTCGAACCCATACTGACTGGAGCACATTGCAACTGGTATACAGAGCACCAAATCCACTTGACCATCATGACTGGACAAAAGCTGATGGTAGTGGAGGCTATTTGCCCATCAGATCGCCGGCACTCTGATAGTAGTCTTGGGAACAGTATTTTATCAAATCACCTCATTCTTTGGGGCATACGTGAGGAACATGAATGCGAACAAGCCCTAATGGTCCCCAGGCATACATGAAACTGAAAACTCATACCCCAGAAGTGACTCGAACCCGTACTGCTAGGAGCACATTGCAACTGGTGTAGAGGGCACCTAATCCACTTGAATATCACGACCAGAAAATAGCTGATGGGGGCCGAGTTTATTTGCCCATCAGTCCGCCGGCACTCTGATGATAGTCTTGGGCATAGCATTTTATCAAATCACCTCTTTCTTTGGGGCATACGTGAGGAACACAAATGCTAACAAGCCTTAATGGTCCACAAGCATACATGCAACTGAAAACTCACACCCCAGAAGTGACTCGAACCCATACTGCCAGGAACACATTGCAACTGTTGTAGAGGGCACCTAATCCACTCGACAATCATGACTGGACTAAAGCTGATTGTAGCCGAGACTATTTGCCGATCAGCTGCTGGCACTCTGATGGTGGTCTTGGGCATAGTATTTTATCAAATCATCTCAATCTTAGGGGCACATGTGAGGAACACAAATGCGAACAAGCCTGAATGGTCCTCAGGCATACATGCAACTGAAAACTCACACCCCAGAAGTGACTCGAACCCATACTGCCAGGAGCACATTGCAACTGGTGTACAGGGCACCTAATCCACTCGACCGGACAAAAGATGATGGCAGCCGAGTCTATTTGCCCATCAGCCCGCCGGCACTCTGATGGTAGTCTTGGGAATAGCATTTTATCAAATCACCTCATTCCTTGGGGCACATGTGTGGAACACAATAGCGAATAAGCCTGAATGGTCCCCAGGCATACATGCAACTGAAAACTCACATCCCAGAAGTGACTCGAACCCATACTGCCAGGAGCACAATGCAACTGGTATACAGAGTACCAAATCCACTTGACCATCATGACTGGACAAAAGCTGATGGTAGCGGAGGCTATTTGCCCGTCAGATCGCCGGCACTCTGATAGTAGTCTTGGGCATAGTATTTTATCAAATCACCTCATTCTTTGGGGCATACGTGAGGACCACGAATGCGAACAAGCCCTAATGGTCCCCAGGCATATATGAAACTGAAAACTCACACCCCAGAAGTGATTCGAACCCACACTGCCAGGAGCACATTGCAACTGGTGTACAAGGCACATAATCCACCCGACCATCACGCCTGGACAAAAGCTGATGGTAGCCGAGGCTATTTGCCCATCAGCCTGCCAGCACTCTGATGGTAGTCTTGGGCATAGTATTTTATCAAATCACTTCATTCTTAGGGGCACATGTGAGGAACACAAATGCGAACAAGCCTGAATGGTCCCATGCATACATGCAACTGAAAACTCACACCTCAGAAGTGACTCGAACCCATACTGACAGGAGCACATTTCAACTGGTAAATAGGGCACCTAATCCACTCGACCATCATGACTGGACAAAAGCTGATGGTAGCCGAGGCTATTTGCCCATCAGACCGCCTGCAAGTATTCTTGGGCATAGTATTTTATCAAATCACCTCATTCTTTGGGGCACACGTGAGGAACACAAATGCGAACAAGTCTTAATGGTCCCCAGGCATACATGAAACTGAAAACTCACACCCCAGAAGTGACTCGAACCCATATTGCTAGGAGCACATTGCAACTGGTGTAGAGGGCTCCTAATTCACTCGACCATCACGACCAGACAAAAGCTGATGGCAGCCGAGGTTATTTGCCCATCAGCCTGCCGGCACTCTGATGGCAGTCTTTGGCATAGTATTTTATTAAATGACCTCCTTCTTTGGAGCACACGTGAGGAACACAAATGCGAATAAGCCTGAATGGTCCCTAGGCATACATGCAACTGAAAACTCACATCCCAGAAGTGACTCGAACCCATACTGACAGGAGCACATTGCAACTGGTGTGCAGGACACCTAATCCACTCGACCATCACGACCAGACATAAGCTGATGGTAGCCGAGTCTATTTGCCCATCAGCCCGCCGGCACTCTGATGGTAGTCTTGGGCATAGTATTTTATCAAATCACCTCATTCTTAGGGGCACACGTGAAGAACACAAATGGGAACACGTCTTTATGGTCCCGAGGCATACATGAAACTGAAAACTCACACTTTAGAAGTGACTCGAACCCATACTGAATGGAGCACATTGCAACTGGTATACAGAGCACCAAATTCACTTGGCCATCATGACTGGAAAAAAGCTGATGGTAGCGGAGGCTATTTGCCCATCAGATCGTTGACACTCTGATAGTAGTCTTGGGCACAGTATTTTATCAAATCACCTCATTTTTTGGGGCATAAGTGAGGAACACGAATGCGAACAAGCCCTAATGGTCCCCCTGCATACATAAAGCTGAAAACTCACACCCCAGACTTGACTCGAACCCGTACTGCCAGGAGCACATTGCAACTGGTGTACAGGGCACCTAATCCACTCGACCATCACGACCAGACAAAAGCTGATGGGGGCCAAGTTTATTTGCACATCAGTCCGCCGGCACTCTCATGGTAGTCTTGGGCATAGTATTTTATCAAATCAACTCATTCTTTGGGGCACACGTGAGGAACACAAATACAAACAAGTCTTAATGGTCCCCAGGCATACATGAAACTGAAAACTCACACCCCAGAAGTGACTCGAAGCCGTACTGCTAGGAGCACATTGCAACTGGTGTAGAAGGCATCTAATGCACTCGACCATCACGACCAGACAAAAGCTGATGGAGGCCGAGTTTATTTGCCCATTAGTCCGCCAGCTCTCTGATGATAGTCTTGGACATAGCATTTTATCAAATCACCTCTTTCTTTGGGGTACACGTGAGGAACACAAATGTGAACAAGCCGGAATGGTCCCCATGCATACATGCAACTGAAAACTCACTTCCCTGAAGTGACTCGAACCCATACTGCCAGGAGCACATTGCAATTGGTATGCAGCACACCTAATCCACACTAGCATCACGACCAGACAAAAGCTGATGGTAGCCTAGGCTATTTGCCCATCAGACCGCCTGCAAAAAGTCTTGGGCAAAATATTTTATCAAATCACCTCATTCTTTGGGGCACACGTGAGGAACACAAATGCGAACAAGCCTGAATGGTCCCCAGGCATACAAGCAACTGAAAACTCACACCCCCAGAAGCGACTCGAACCCATACTGACAGGCGCACGTTGCAACTCGTGTACAGGGCACCTAATCCACTCAACCATCACGACCGGACAAAAGCTGATGATAGCCGAGGCTATTTGCCCATCAGCTCGCCGGCACTCTGATGGTAGTCTTGGGCATAGTATTTTATCAAATCACCTCTTTCTTTGGGGCACACGTGAGGAACACAAATGCGAACAAGTGTTAATGGTCCCCTGGCATACATGAAACTGAAAACTCATACCCCAGAAGTGACTCGAACCCGTACTGCTAGGAGCACATTGCAACTGGTGTAGAGTGCACCTAATCCACTCGATCATCACGACCAGAAAAAAGCTGATGGGGGCCGAGTCTATTTGCCCCTCAGTCCGCCGGCACTCTGATGATAGTCTTGGGCATAGCATTTTATCAAATCACCTCTTTCTTTGGGGCACACGTGAGGAACACAAATGCTAACAAGCCTTAATGGTCCACAAGCATACATGCAACTGAAAACTCACACCCCAGAAGTGACTCGAACCCATACTGCCAGGAACACATTGCAACTGGTGTAGAGGGCACCTAATCCACTCGACAATCATGACTGGACTAAAGCTGATTGTAGTCGAGACTATTTGCCGATCAGCTGCCGGCACTCTGATGGTGGTCTTGGGCATAGTATTTTATCAAATCACCTCAATCTTAGGGGCACATGTCAGGAACACAAATGCGAACAAGCCTGAATGGTCCTCAGGCATATATGCAACAGAAAACTCACACCCCAGAAGTGACTCGAACCCATACTGCCAGGAGCACATTGCAACTGGTGTACAGGTCACCTAATCCACTCGACCGGACAAAAGATGATGGCAGCCGAGTCTATTTGCCCATCAGCCCGCCGGCACTCTGATGGTAGTCTTGAGAATAGCATTTTATCAAATCTCCTCATTCCTTGGGGCACATGTGTGGAACACAAATGCGAGTAAGCCTGAATGGTCCCTAGGCATACATGCAACTGAAAACTCACATCCCAGAAGTGACTCGAACCCATACTGACAGGAGCACATTTCAACTGGTATATAGGGCAACTAATCCACTCGACCATCATGACCAGACAAAAGCTGATGGTAGCTGAGGCTATTTGCCCATCAGACCGCCTGCAAGTATTCTTGGGCATAGTATTTTATCAAATCACCTCATTCTTTGGGGCACATGTGAGGAACACATATGCGAACAATTCTTAATGGTCCCCAGGCATACATGAAACTGAAAACTCACACCCCAGAAGTGACTCGAACCCATATTGATAGGAGCACATTGCAACTGGTGTAGAGGGCACCTAATCCTCTCGACCATCACGACCAGACAAAAGCTGATGGTAGCCGAGGTTATTTGCCCATCAGCCCGCCGGCACTCTGATGGCAGTCTTTGGCATAGTATTTTATCAAATGACCTCCTTCTTTGGAGCACACGTGAGGAACACTAATGCGAACAAGTCTTAATGGTCCCCAGCCATACATGAAACTGACAACTCACATCCCAGAAGTGACTCGAACCCATACTGACTGGAGCACATTGCAACTGGTATACAGAACACCAAATCCACTTGACCATCATGACTGGACAAAAGCTGATGGTAGCGGAGGCTATTTGCCCGTCAGATCGCCGGCACTCTGATAGTAGTCTTGGGCATAGTATTTTATCAAATAACCTCATTCTTTGGGGCATACGTGAGGAACACGAATGCGAACAAGCCCTAATGGTCCCAAGGCATATATGAAACTGAAAACTCACACCCCAGAAGTGATTCGAACCCATACTGCCAGGAGGACATTGCAACTGGTGTACAAGGCACATAATCCACCCGACCATCACGCCTGGACAAAAGCTGATGGTAGCCGAGGCTATTTGCCCATCAGCCCGCCGGCGCTCTGATGGTAGTCTTGGGCATAGTATTTTATCAAATCACTTCATTCTTAGGGGCACATGTGAGGAACACAAATGCGAACAAGCCTGAATGGTCCCATGCATACATGCAACTGAAAACTCACACCCCAGAAGTGACTCGAACCCGTACTGCTAGGAGCACATGGCAACTGGTGTAGAGGGCTCCTAATGCAGTCGACCATCACGACCAGACAAAAGCTGATGGGGGCCGAGTTTATTTACCCATCAGTCCGCCGGCACTCTGATGTTAGTCTTGGGCATAGCATTTTGTCAAATCACCTCTTTCTTTGGGGCACACCTAAAGAACTAAAATGTGAACAAGCCTGAATGGTCCCCATGCATACATGCAACTGAAAACTCACTCCCCAGAAGTGACTCGAACCCATACTTGCAGGAGCACATTGCAACTGGTGTACAGGGCACATAATCCACCCGACCATCACGACCGGACAAAAGCTGATGGTAGCCGAGGCTATTTGCCCATCAGCCCGCCGGCACTCTTATGGTAGTTTTGGGAATAGTATTTTATCAAATCACCTCATACTTAGGGGCACATGTGAGGAACACAAATGCGAACAAGCCTGAATGGTCCACAGGCATACATGCAACTGAAAACTCACACCCCTAAATTGACTCGATCTCATACTCCCAGAAGCACATTGCAACTGGTGTACAGGACACCTAATCAACTCGACCATCACGACCAGACAAAAGCTGATATAGCCGATGCAATTTGCCCATCAGCCCGCCAGCACTCTGATGGTAGTCTTTGGCATAGTATTTTATCAAATCACCTCTTTCTTTGGAGCACACGTGAGAAACACAAATGCGAACAAGCCTTAATGGTCCCCTGGCATACATGAAACTGAAGACTCACACCCCAGAAGTGACTCGAACCCATACTGCCAGGAGCACATTGCAAATGGTGTAGGGGGCACCTAATCCACTCGACTATCATGACTGGACTAAAGCTGATTGTAGCCGAGACTATTTGCCGATCAGCAGCCGGCACTCTGATGGTGGTCTTGGGCATAGTATTTTATCAAATCACCTCATTCTTAGGGGCACATGTGAGGAACACAAATGCAAACAAGCCTGAATGGTCCTCAGGCATACATACCACTGAAAACTCACACCCCAGAAGTGACTCGAGCCCATACTGCCAGGAGCACATTGCAACTGGTGAAGAGGACACCTAATCCACTCGACCCTCATGACCGGACAAAAGCTGATGGTAGCCGAGGCTACTTGCCCATCTGCCCACCGGCACTCTGATGGTAGTCCTGGGAATAGCATTTTATCAAATCACCTCATTCTTTGGGGCACATGTGTGGAACACAAATGCGAATAAGCCTGAATGGTCCCTAGGCATACATGCAACTGAAAACTCACATCCCAGAAGTGACTCGAACCCATACTGACAGGAGCACATTTCAACTGGTATATATGGCACCTAATCCACTCGACCTTCATGAATGGACAAAAGCTGATGGTAGCCGAGGCTATTTGCTCATCAGACCCCCTGCAAGTAGTCTTGGGCATAGTATTTTATCAAATCACCTCATTCTTTGGGGTACACGTGAGGAACACAAATGCGAACAAGTCTTAATGGTCCCCAGGCATACATGAAACTGAAAACTCACACCCCAGAAGTGACTCGAACCCATACTGCTAGAAGCACATTGCAGCTGGTGTAGAGGGAACCTAATCCACTCGACCATCACGACCAGACAAAAGCTGATGGGGGCCGAGTTTATTTGCCCATCAGTGAGCCGGCACTCTGATGATAGTCTTGGGCATAGCATTTTATCAAATCACCTCTTTCTTTGGGGCACACATGAGGAACTCAAATGTGAACAAGCCTGAATGGTCCCCATGCATACATGCAACTGAAAAATCACTTCCCAGAAGTGACTCGAACCCATACTGCCAGGAGCACATTGTAACTGGTGTACAGAGCACATAATCCACCCGACCATCGCGACCGGACAAAAGCTGATGGCAGCTGAGGCTATTTGCCCATCAGCCCGCCGGCACTCTGATGGTAGTCTTGGGAATAGTATTTTATCAAATCACCTCATTCTTAGGGGCACATGTGCAGAACACAAATGCGAATAAGCCTGAACGGTCCCCAGGCATACATGCAACTGAAAACTCACACCCCAGAAGTGACTCGAACTCATACTTCCAGGAACACATTGCAACTGGAATACAGGGCACCTAATCCACTCTAGCATCAAGACCAGACAAAAGCTGATGGTAGCCGAGGCTATTTGCCCATCAGACCACCGGCACTCTGTGGATAGTCTTGGACATAGTATTTTATCAAATCACCTTTTTCTTTTGGGCACACATGAGGAACTCAAATGCGAACAAGCCTTAATGGGCCTCAGGCATACATGCAACTGAAAACTCACACCCCAGAAGTGACTCGAACCCATACTGCCAGGAACACATTGCAACTGGTGTAGAGGGCATCTAATCCACTCGACCATCATGACTGGACTAAAGCTGATTGTAGCCGAGACTATTTGCCGATCAGCTGCCGGCACTCTGATGGTGGTCTTGGGCATAGTATTTTATCAAATCACCTCATTCTTAGGGGCACATGTGAGGAACACAAATGCGAACAAGCCTGAATGGTCCTCAGGCATATATGCAACTGAAAACTCACACCCCAGAAGTGACTCGAACCCATACTGCCAGGAGCACATTGCAACTGGTGTACAGGACACCTAATCCACTCGACCCTCACGACCGGACAAAAGGTGATGGTAGCCGAGGCTACTTGCCCAACAGCCCACCGGCACTCTGATGGTAGTCTTGGGCATAGTATTTTATCAAATCACCTCATTCTTAGGGGCACATGTTTAGGAACACAAATGCGAACAAGCCTGAATGGTCCTCGGGCTTAAATGCAACTGAAAACTCACACCCCAGAACTGACTCGAACCCATACTGCCAGGAGCACATTGCAACTGGTGTACTGGGCACCTAATCCACTTGACCGGACAAAAGATGATGGTAGCCAAATCTAATTGAACATCAGCCCGCCGGCACTCTGATGGTAGTCTTGGAAATAGCATTTCATCAAATCACCTCATTCCTTGGGGCACATGTGCGGAACACAAATGCGAATAAGCCTGAATGGTCCCCAGGAATCCATGCAACTGAAAATTCACATCCCAGAAGTGACTCAAACCCATACTGCCAGGAGCACATTGCAACTGGTATACAGAGTACCAAATCCACTTAACCATCATGACTGGACAAAAGCTGATGGTAGCGGACGCTATTTGCCCGTCAGATCGCCGGCACTCTGATAGTAGTCTTCGGAACAGTATTTTATCAAATCACCTCATTCTTTGGGGCATACGTGAGGAACACGAATGCGAACAAGCCCTAATGGTCCCCAGGCATACATGAAACTGAAAACTCATACCCCAGGAGTGACTCCAACCCGTACTGCTAGGAGCACATTGCAACTGGTGTAGAGGGCACCTAATCCACTCGAATATCACGACCAGAAAAAAGCTGATGGGGGCCGAGTTTATTTGCCCATCAGTCCGCCGGCACTCTGATGATAGTCTTGGGCATAGCATTTTATCAAATCACCTCTTTCTTTGGGGCACACGTGAGGAACACAAATGCTAACAAGCCTTAATGGTCCACAAGCATACATGCAACTGAAAACTCACACCCCAGAAGTGACTCGAACCCATACTGCCAGGAACACATTGCAACTGGTGTAGAGGGCACCTAATCCACTCGACAATCATGACTGGACTAAAGCTGATTGTAGCCGAGACTATTTGCCGATCAGCTGCCGGCACTCTGATGGTGGTCTTGGGCATAGTATTTTATCAAATCACCTCAATCTTAGGGGTACATGTGAGGAACACAAATGCGAACAAGCCTTAATGGTCCACAAGCATACATGCAACTGAAAACTCACATCCCAGAAGTGACTCGAACCCATACTGACAGGAGCACATTTCAACTGGTATATAGGGCACCTAATCCACTCGACCATCATGACTGGACAAAAGCTGATGGTAGCCGAAGCTATTTGCCCATCAGACCGCCTGCAAGTATTCTTGGGCATAGAATTTTATTAAATCACCTCATTCTTTGGGGCACACGTGAGGAACACAAATGCGAACAAGTCTTAATGGTCCTCAGGCATACATGAAACTGAAAACTCACACTCCAGAAGTGACTCGAACCCATATTGCTAGGAGCACATTGCAACTGGTGTAGAGGGCACCTAATCCACTCGACCATCACGACCAGACAAAAGCTGATGATAGCCGAGGTTATTTGCCCATCAGCCTGCCGGCACTCTGATGGCAGTCTTTGGCATAGTATTTTATCAAATGACCTCCTTCTTTGGAGCACACCTGAGGAACACAAATGCGAACAAGCCTGAATGGTCCCATTCATACATGCAACTGAAAACTCACACCCCAGAAGTGACTCGAACCCATACTGCGTGAAGCATATTGCAACTGGTGTACAGGACACCTAATCCACTCGACCATTACGACCAGACATAAGTTGATGGTAGCCGAGTCTATTTGCCCATCAGCCCGCCGGCACTCTGATGGTAGTCTTGGGCATAGTATTTTATCAAATCACCTCATTCTTTGGGGCACACGTGAAGAACACAAATGCGAACAAGTCTTAATGGTCCTGAGGCATACATGAAACTGAAAACTCACAAACCAGAAGTGACTCGAACCCATACCGAGTGGAGCACATTGCAACTGGTATACAGAGCGCCAAATCCACTTGACCATCATGACTGGACAAAAGCTGATGGTAGCCGAGTTTATTTGCCCATCAGTCCACCGGCACTCTGTGGATAGTCTTGGACATAGCATTTTATCAAATCACCTCTTTCTTTGGGGTACACGTGAGGAACACAAATGTGAACAAGCCGGAATGGTCCCCATGCATACATGCAACTGAAAACTAACTTCCCTGAAGTGACTCGAACCCATACTGCCAGGAGCACATTGCAACTGGTGTACAGGGCACATAATCCACTCGACCATCACGACCGGACAAAAGCTGATGGTTGCCGATGCAATTTGCCCATCAGCCCGCCGGCACTCTGATGGTAGTTTTGGGCATAGTATTTTAACAAATCACCTCATTCTTAGGGTCACATGTGAGGAACACAAATGAAAATAAGCCTGAATAGACCCCACGCATACATGCAACTGAAAACTCTCATCCCAGAAGTGACTCGAACCCATACTGACTGGAGCACATTGCAACTGGTATACAGAGCACCAAATCCACTTGACCATCATGACTGGACAAAAGCTGATGGTAGCCGAGTTTATTTGCAGATCAGTCCACCGGCACTCTGTGGATAGTCTTGGACATAGCATTTTATCAAATCACCTTTTTCTTTTGGGCACACGTGAGGAACACAAATGCGAACAAGCCTTAATGGGCCTCAGGCATACATGCAACTGAAAACTCACACCCCAGGAGTGACTCGAACCCTTACTGCCAGGAACACATTGCAACTGGTGTAGAGGGCATCTAATCCACTCGACCATCATGACTGGACTAAAGCTGATTGTAGCCGAGACTATTTGCCGATCAGCGGCCGGCACTCTGATGGTGGTCTTGGGCATAGTATTTTATCAAATCACCTCATTCTTAGGGGCACATGTGAGGAACACAAATGCGAACAAGCCTGAATGGTACTCAGGCATACATGCAACTAAAAACTCACACCCCAGAAGTGACTCGAACCCATACTGCCAGGAGCACATTGCAACTGGTGTACACGACACCTAATCCACTCGACACTCACGACCGGACAAAAGGTGATGGTAGCCGAGGCTACTTGCCCAACAGCCCACCGGCACTCTGATGGTAGTCTTGGGCATAGTATTTTATCAAATCACCTCATTCTTAGGGGCACATGTGAGGAACACAAATGCGAACAAGCCTGAATGGTCCTCAGGCTTAAATGCAACTGAAAACTCACACCCCTGAAGTGACTCGAACCCATACTGCCAGGAGCACATTGCAACTGGTGTACTGGGCACCTAATCCACTTGACCGGACAAAAGATGATGGTAGCCGAATTTATTTGCCCATCAGCCCGCCGGCACTCTGATGGTAGTCTTGGGAATAGCATTTCATCAAATCACCTCATTCCTTGGGGCACACATGAGGAACACAAATGAAAACAAGCCTGAATGGTTCTTATTCATACATGCAACTGAAAACTCTCACCACAGAAGTGACTCGAACCCATACTGACAGGAGCACATTGCAACTGGTGTACAGGGCACCTAATCCACTCGACCGGACAAAAGATGATGGTAGCCGAGTCAATTTGCCCATCAGCCCGCCGGCACTCTGATGGTAGTCTTGGGAATAGCATTTTATCAAATTACCTCATTCCATGGGGCACATGTGCAGAACACAAATGCGAATAAGCCTGAATGGTCCCCAGGCATACATGCAACTGAAAACTCACATCCCAGAAGTGACTCGAACCCATACTGACTGGAGCACATTGCAACTGGTATACAGAGCACCAAATCCACTTGACCATCATGACTGGACAAAAGATGATGGTAGCCGAGTCTATTTGCCCATCAGCCCGCCAGCACTCTGATGGTAGTCTTGGGAATAGCATTTTATCAAATTATCTCATTCCATGGGGCACATGTGCGGAACACAAATGCGAGTAAGCCTGAATGGTCCCCAGGCATACATGCAACTGAAAACTCACATCCCAGAAGTGACTCGAACCCATACTGACTGGAGCACATTGCAACTGGTATACAGAGCTCCAAATCCACTTGACCATCATGACTGGACAAAAGCTGATGGTAGTGGAGGCTATTTGCCCATCAGATCGCCGGCACTCTGATAGTAGTCTTGGGAACAGTATTTTATCAAATCACCTCATTCTTTGGGGCATACGTGAGGAACATGAATGCAAACAAGCCCTAATGGTCCCCAGGCATACATGAAACTGAAAACTGATACCCCAGAAGTGACTCGAAGCCGTACTGCTAGGAGCACATTGCAACTGGTGTAGAGGGCACCTAATCCACTCGAATATCACGACCAGAAAATAGCTGATGGGGGCCGAGTTTATTTGCCCATCAGTCCGCCGGCACTCTGATGATAGTCTTGGGCATAGCATTTTATCAAATCACCTCTTTCTTTGGGGCATACGTGAGGAACACAAATGCTAACAAGCCTTAATGGTCCACAAGCATACATGCAACTGAAAACTCACACCCCAGAAGTGACTCGAACCCATACTGCCAGGAACACATTGCAACTGTTGTAGAGGGCACCTAATCCACTCGACAATCATGACTGGACTAAAGCTGATTGTAGCCGAGACTATTTGCCGATCAGCTGCCGGCACTCTGATGGTGGTCTTGGGCATAGTATTTTATCAAATCATCTCAATCTTAGGGGCACATGTGAGGAACACAAATGCGAACAAGCCTGAATGGTCCTCAGGCATACATGCAACTGAAAACTCACACCCCAGAAGTGACTCGAACCCATACTGCCAGGAGCACATTGCAACTGGTGTACAGGGCACCTAATCCACTCGACCGGACAAAAGATGATGGCAGCCGAGTCTATTTGCCCATCAGCCCGCCGGCACTCTGATGGTAGTCTTGGGAATAGCATTTAATCAAATCACCTCATTCCTTGGGGCACATGTGTGGAACACAATTGCGAATAAGCCTGAATGGTCCCCAGGCATACATGCAACTGAAAACTCACATCCCAGAAGTGACTCGAACCCATACTGCCAGGAGCACAATGCAACTGGTATACAGAGTACCAAATCCACTTGACCATCATGACTGGACAAAAGCTGATGGTAGCGGACGCTATTTGCCCGTCAGATCGCCGGCACTCTGATAGTAGTCTTGGGCATAGTATTTTATCAAATCACCTCATTCTTTGGGGCATACGTGAGGACCACGAATGCGAACAAGCCCTAATGGTCCCCAGGCATATATGAAACTGAAAACTCACACCCCAGAAGTGATTCGAACCCACACTGCCAGGAGCACATTGCAACTGGTGTACAAGGCACATAATCCACCCGACCATCACGCCTGGACAAAAGCTGATGGTAGCCGAGGCTATTTGCCCATCAGCCCGCCAGCGCTCTGATGGTAGTCTTGGGCATAGTATTTTATCAAATCACTTCATTCTTAGGGGCACATATGAGGAACACAAATGCGAACAAGCCTGAATGGTCCCATGCATACATGCAACTGAAAACTCACACCTCAGAAGTGACTCGAACCCATACTGACAGGAGCACATTTCAACTGGTAAATAGGGCACCTAATCCACTCGACCATCATGACTGGACAAAAGCTGATGGTAGCCGAGGCTATTTGCCCATCAGACCGCCTGCAAGTATTCTTGGGCATAGTATTTTATCAAATCACCTCATTCTTTGGGGCACACGTGAGGAACACAAATGCGAACAAGTCTTAATGGTCCCCAGGCATACATGAAACTGAAAACTCACACCCCAGAAGTGACTCGAACCCATATTGCTAGGAGCACATTGCAACTGGTGTAGAGGGCTCCTAATTCACTCGACCATCACGACCAGACAAAAGCTGATGGCAGCCGAGGTTATTTGCCCATCAGCCTGCCGGCACTCTGATGGCAGTCTTTGGCATAGTATTTTATCAAATGACCTCCTTCTTTGGAGCACACATGAGGAACACAAATGCGAATAAGCCTGAATGGTCCCTAGGCATACATGCAACTGAAAACTCACATCCCAGAAGTGACTCGAACCCATACTGACAGGAGCACATTGCAACTGGTGTGCAGGACACCTAATCCACTCGACCATCACGACCAGACATAAGCTGATGGTAGCCGAGTCTATTTGCCCATCAGCCCGCCTGCAAGTATTCTTGGGCATAGAATTTTATTAAATCACCTCATTCTTAGGGGCACACGTGAAGAACACAAATGGGAACACGTCTTAATGGTCCCGAGGCATACATGAAACTGAAAACTCACACCTTAGAAGTGACTCGAACCCATACTGAATGGAGCACATTGCAACTGGTATACAGAGCACCAAATTCACTTGGCCATCATGACTGGAAAAAAGCTGATGGTAGCGGAGGCTATTTGCCCATCAGATCGTTGACACTCTGATAGTAGTCTTGGGCACAGTATTTTATCAAATCACCTCATTTTTTGGGGCATAAGTGAGGAACACGAATGCGAACAAGCCCTAATGGTCCCCCTGCATACATAAAGCTGAAAACTCACACCCCAGACTTGACTCGAACCCGTACTGCCAGGAGCACATTGCAACTGGTGTACAGGGCACCTAATCCACTCGACCATCACGACCAGACAAAAGCTGATGGGGGCCAAGTTTATTTGCACATCAGTCCGCCGGCACTCTCATGGTAGTCTTGGGCATAGTATTTTATCAAATCAACTCATTCTTTGGGGCACACGTGAGGACCACAAATACAAACAAGTCTTAATGGTCTTCAGGCATACATGAAACTGAAAACTCACACCCCAGAAGTGACTCGAAGCCGTACTGCTAGGAGCACATTGCAACTGGTGTAGAAGGCATCTAATGCACTCGACCATCACGACCAGACAAAAGCTGATGGAGGCCGAGTTTATTTGCCCATTAGTCCGCCAGCTCTCTGATGATAGTCTTAGACATAGCATTTTATCAAATCACCTCTTTCTTTGGGGTACACGTGAGGAACACAAATGTGAACAAGCCGGAATGGTCCCCATGCATACATGCAACTGAAAACTCACTTCCCTGAAGTGACTCGAACCCATACTGCCAGGAGCACATTGCAACTGGTGTACTGGGCACATAATCCACTCGACCATCACGACCGGACAAAAGCTGATGGTTGCCGAGGCAATTTGCCCATCAGCCCGCCGGCACTCTGATGGTAGTTTTGGGCATAGTATTTTAACAAATCACCTCATTCTTAGGGTCACATGTGAGGAACACAAATGCCAGCAAGCCTGAATGGTCCCCAGGCATACATTCAACTGAAAACTCACATCCCAGAAGTGACTAGAGCCCTTACTGACTGGAGCACATTGCAACTGGCATACAGGGCACCAAATCCACTCGACCATCAAGACTGGACAAAAGCTGATGATAGCGGAGGCTATTTGCCCATCAGATCGCCGGCACTCTGAGAGTAGTCTTGTAACAAACTAGGCTGTTGTAAGAATTATCCAGAGTGGTTTATCGACAAAAGAGAATGGGAAGCTGAGCCGCATGGTGACCTGACCCCCAGGGGAATTCGCGGTGGAAATAACCGACGCTTTGTTCATAGCTGCGTATAATGAATCATCCTATAGTATTCAGTAATTTAGAGAAAATTAGCCTTTATTCATTTTGCATTAAAATTGTTTTGTATAATAGTACTGGATACAATATCAAGAGTATTCTAATTATTAAGTTTAAGTCACCATCAGTGACGTCACGAATCAGATCTAACTTTTAAGGCGGAGTGACCGGCGGTCATAGGTCAGCAGGGGTGACAGGTCTACTATTTCTCAAAGTTTTAATAACCATTTTTGTGATCGGGAACAGCTCTGCCGTTAGAGGCTTGTGTAATTTATTTCAGTAAAATAATTCAACCAGTCTGGATCAATTAAGTACAACAGAGTTTAATTGTTATAACTTAAACCTTGCTAGTAACTTGGAAACTTTGACTAGGCGGAAGGTTACAATGTTCTTGTCTGGGGTAGACCAGACGAGGAAAAGATCAGTGTGGTCACGGAAGCAGCTGGGAGAGGTCAAACATCTTACCTCTCCCCGAGACCAGCCAACATCTAGAACTGGTCGCCCAAGGTATAGTTGCTATGGTTATGTATAGAAATAGTCTCATTTGCCATTCAGGTCAAGTAGGGAGTGTTAAAGTGATAGGGAGTGAATATATTTAGATTTTGTTTTAGTTTTCTTTTAATAAATTAAGTTAATAATTTGCATTTTTATTGTTTCCATTTGGTTATGTGTATACTTGTCCTGGTCACGTGGTCCACACGAGGCAGAGTTGTATTGGGCGCCGATTCTAACATCGAATCGGAATTATCATTACCGTGTAATTTATTCCACACTCAAGGTCATCGTATATAGTGGGGATCAAGCCCCTAGGTTGATTAATTAGCGTGATCGATCCAGACCTCGATCATTGCTCTTCTTTTTACTGGTCTGGTGGTGGCAGCGTAGAGGCGACTCTAGGGTTTTGTTCAGAGCCTAGGTCACGTCATACTGGGTGTAGAATCCTAAGTCGGTCAATCGTCTTAGGACCACGTGGCGTGGAGTTGGCTTTGGTAAAAGTTTTGGAGTCCCTTGGTAGAGAATAAAAAGTAAGAATACGGGTAGAGGGAGTAGAAGGTAGAGAAGTAGAGAGAGAAGAACCAAACCCGTGTTACAATGGTGCACAGCGGTGGTTTCAACAATTTTGTTTGAAATTGTTGAAAGGCTCACGCGTCTAGCCGTTCGAACACGTGCGCGGATGCTAAGGAGACAGCCGCGGGCCAGGATTAGCAGTGCGCCCCACAACAGTGCGGTTGAGTGGGGATTGGCGAATCTTGGGTCATGCGGGCTGATATGATTAAGGTTTAGTTAGTAAGATTAGGCTGTTAAAATAGATTTATTGAAAAGGAGACCGCTCCGAGTTGATTGGACTGGGTACCATACTCGACCCATTGCAATTAATTCAGAGGTGTTGGGAGCCGCCATACTCTCAACAGCAGTTCCTTGAGGGCTGTCGGGGGCGGATATATCTGTGGGACGCCAGTAGATAGTCCGAGGGCGTTATTAGACGACCCAAAACGCTAGGAAAAACGTAATCCGTGAAGGGCGTTGCGGCCTCCGAGGGACGGACTAGTAACCTACCTAGCAGCGATTCAACAACTAAGTGATCGCACACTTAGTGGAGGTTGAGTCGTCCCTAGTCATAATTGTTGCTGAAAGCTGCGTGTCACTCTGTTGGAACCTAGATGGTGTGGCCTCTAGGCTAGGTGTGGTACGGCGAGCCGGTAGGAACAATTATAAGATTAAGTCGAGTGCAGTTTTGAATTAAGTATACTTAAATTTATAAAGTAATTTCCGTTTATTTGCGTTGTTCTAGATTAATTTTTTTTTCCCCCTAAATTCAATCCCCGGTTAAAAAAGTTTTCAAAGTGTTTAGCATTTTCTTGCATATTAGGCTAAGTGCGTACGTTAAGTTTTGTTATTCCCTGTTCTGTTAGTCTAAGTCAGAGGCGTTGTTAATCCTCTGGACTTAGGGCTATATGTCGGTCACGATAGATAAGTGAAGGAGTTTAAGGGATAGTAAGTTGCGTGTAAATGTTATTTGTCCGTGGAATATTTCTAAGTATTTTGGGATAAGTTTTCGGCTAAGTCAATGTCGGAAAGTCGTTAACTGTAATTAATTTGTATTCGTGGGTCACGTGTATGTTCTGGGCGTCATTAGGATTCCCCAGTCGATGCGGATGATATTTTCTAGTTTTTACCAGTAAGACGGTAGAATTGTGTTTTAGACTTAGAACTCTGTTTTCAGTAGAAACGTAGGTGGAAAATTTTCTAAGTCCAGCTTGGGCTAGAATCTGTCTTTTTGGCGGAAATTCTAATTTTCATGTTTCGTGTATATTCTGGGGTCAGTATTACTCTCTAGTGCGCGCAAGGGACGTAATTCTGTTCGTAAAGCATTAAACAGTGATAATTACATTTTTGCCGAATTTAGTTATTTTTCGAGAAAATCGTGTTGTAATTTTGTCAGAGTCCATTTGAGGTGAAAATCTCGGATTTTGGACGAAAATTCGAATTAGTGAGTGTTGAAACCGCCCGAAGTGTCAGTATTGTTCTGTATACAACGTCAGTAGTAAATAATAACGTATTTATATCTGGGAACGAGAAACCCAAATTTTTGTGAATTAAACGAGTTTTGTGATATTTGGGGTGATAGAATATTTTTCCCTCGGAGTCAGGAAAATTGGCAGAGTCCAGCAATGGAGTAAAAACGCAGTTTTTGATAAAAATTCAATTTTTAGTAAGCATTTATAGGTCCTGGGTGTCTATATTAATCGCTAGAGCGGTTTATTAACGTAAAACTAGTTATTTTCCTTCAGAACAAAAATTTTGATTTTTCAGCGTTTAAGCGAAAAAGCGCGGGACTTAGTTTTTTTTTTTTCAGCGCAGCTGGTCCCGCTCCACCAGTCATCAGTGGCCACGCTGCTCACTTCAAGCGCGCTTAGTATTCGAGTACAGTAAATATTCTTTATTAATCCATCACGAGTGCTGCGCGTTAGTTACGTTATCATTTAAATTGTTTTATATAAATTAGATTCTTTAATTTTGTTAACGTAAAGGACTTAGGTTTCAGCAATAGAACTGCGGGATATTTCACGGTCAGACACGAGTGCGGGGCAGACACTCATTCATTGGATTCACTTCAGCGATTCTCTCGATAAATCGGTGTATTTCCTATTTTGGGAATTTAGTAGTTTTCTCTTAGAATAGAGTTGTGATTTTTTTTATTTTTGTGTAAGATCACGGTTGTAGTGAGTCCGGGTCGAGGGTGTACTAAAGGGTAGTTTAGAAGACGTGGCACACCAGGAATCACAGAAAATGTTTAACCCAGATAATGACCAGTCAGTGGGGACCAGTGGGAGTGGAAGTGGAAGTGTAGAGGACAGCACCTCTTCCGACACCACTGGGGACCACCTAGGTACACCTCATCCGTCACTACAACAACCCCAACCCCATCCTCAATTCCCATACCAACCCCATCCTCAATTCCCATACCAACCCCATCCTCAGTTCCCATACCAACCCTTCCCCCAACCCCAGGCCACTCCATACCCATTCCAACCCCAGGCCACCCCATACCCATACCAACCCCAGGCCACCCCATACCCATACCAACCCCAGGCCACCCCATACCCATACCCATACCCATTCCAGCCCCAGGCCACCCCATACCCACCCCAACCTCAATCCACACCCCAGCCTGAGGTCACCCACACCATACCTCAACCCCAACCTCCATCCACACCCCAACCCCAGGCCACCCACACCATACCTCAACCCCAACCCCAGGCCGCCACAGCCTTAGACAGGCAGATGCGCACGGAGACGCCGGGCACTCAGTTGTCGCCATACGTAGAGGCGTTAAGTAAAGGCGAGGGAGCCAAGCCGAGGAACTGTGGCGCGGGTTCATCAGGCGGGAAGCAGCCCTCAGCTGCAAGTTCGAGCCACCCTGCGCGGGGTACCAACAGAGATCCGCGGAGGTGTTACTCCTGCTGGAAGCGCGGGCATATACAGAGGGATTGCGAAGTCACTCCTACGAAAGCATGAAAGCAGGCTCCTAGTGATGGTAGGCCTACTTTTGAGGTGAAAGTGGAAGGTGTGAGATTGACAGCTTTTGTTGATACAGGAAGCCAGGCAACGGTAATTAAAAAGTCAGCCTTCAGCAATTTTAAGTATGCACGTCTTCAACGTTGCGCAAAGACATTAACAGCAGTCAATGGGGAAAAGATTGAGATCGTAGGTCAAGGTACAGTTAATTTTGAGATTGATGGGGAATTGCAGCCTCACACATGTACGATCGTAGAGAACCTTGATTTTCCTGGTCACATCTTAATGGGAACTGATTTTCTGTCGCGATTTGATTATTCCTTGTCTGCTCAAAAAGGGGCTAGGAACTGCAGGTTGCAGTTGGGACAGACTTCCTACCCAGTGGAGATGATCGACCATCCCCCAGTTGTAGCTTCAATTAAGAGGAAGCTGAAATATAATGCGCACTATCCAAAATTGATTTTTAAGTCTCTTCCAGACACAGTTAAGAGGTCATGCGCATTGCATGCATTGACCAAACAGAGTTGCCCGCCACATTCTGTTAAATTTATTAAAGTAGCCGTGGGACGTCACATACAACCAGGTACCACCCTTCAGGTGGCTGGGAGATGTGATAGTCTATTAATTCCTCATCAGTTAGTTGTAGTGCTCGATAAAGGTGCACTAATTCCAGTTGTCAATCTTTCACATAAGACTTTTCGCTTCAGGGCAGGTGATAGGGTATCTCAGGGAACCATGGTGGAGGACACAGAAATCTTTCACCATGAGTCAGCTGAGACGCCAGCCGTCACTGCACAGTGTGGTGCGCTGAATATGTTGAACACTAAAACTCCATCCAAAGTACAATACGAGACGAGAAATGTTGCACAGAATGTAGAAGTGGAAAAATTAATTTCAGCACTTGATTTGCAACATGTTGCACAGGCGGATAGGAAGGCACTGAGAGGAGTTTTACGAAAATTCCCGAAATTGTTTGCGACAGAGGATGACCAGATTGGTCTCCTTGATAAGATCGAGCACACCATTCCAACTGGTGACCATTTGCCTGTGTACACAAGACAGTGGAGGTTGCCGGAACAGGCAAAGAACATTATCAGGGAGGAGTGCCAGAAAATGTTGAGACAGGGCGTGATAGAGCCTAGTACGTCACCATGGCTCTCTCCTGTTGTGCTAGTTCGGAAACCGGACGGTAGTTATCGTTTCTGTGTTGACTACCGGAAGGTGAACGAACTAACTAAGGGTGATGTGTATCCCTTGCCCCGAATACAGGAGATAATAGATCAATTTGGTGCTGCTAAGTATTTCTCAACTCTTGACGCAAAATCGGCGTATTGGGCGATTCCGGTGGCAGAACAAGATAGGGAAAAAACAGCATTCTCGGATGGTAGGCACACTTACCAATTCCGTAGGATGCCGTTTGGTTTGAAGACAGCGCCTTCGTCGTTTCAGAGGGCCATCAACTTTATCCTTAGTCCGGTACTGGGTAGGCATTCTTTAGCGTACCTGGATGATGTTGTGATATATTCCAGGACGTTTGAGGAACACCTACAGGACTTGACTGAGACTTTGAAGTTGTTAGATCAGGCAGGTTTCAGGCTGAATGTTCAGAAGTGCACCCTGGCGGCTCAGAAATTCAAATTTCTGGGGTTCCAGGTGTGCCCGGACGGTATCCGACCTGACCCAGATTCTTGCCGCGCCATTGCTGACATGCCTACTCCAAGGACAGCAAAGGACGTGCGTAGGTTTCTGGGGGCGGCCGGATATTTTCGTCGTCATATTGAAGGTTTCGCTGGCATTTCAGCACCCCTGACTGATCTGACAAAGAAAAATGCGAAGTTTGTGTGGAAATCAGAACATGACGAGGCCTATCGCAAACTGAAAGACCAACTAATCACGACACCGGTATTGGCTATTCCTGATTTTGAGAAAGAGTGGGAAGTGCACACTGACGCCAGCGGTATTGCTATTGGCGGGTGCTTAATTCAGCGAGACGCAGATAATTTACCCCATCCAGTAGCCTATTTCAGTAGGAAGGTCAAAGGACCTGAAGTTCGGTATTCAGCTACAGATCGGGAGGCACTGGCAGTAGTAGAATCAGTTAGGTATTTCGAGCCTTACCTATTTCAGCGGCATTTTGTAATCTACACAGACCATCGTGCGTTAACACACATATTTAAGAAGCGAACAAAATGCCCACGAATGTCACGCTGGTCTCACGAACTTTCGGCCCACTCGTTCCAGATTTTGTACAAGCCTGGTCCAGCCCATGTTGTGCCAGATACGCTGAGTAGAAATATAGCGGCAATGCAGATTAATGAAAATATTGAAACCATTCCATCAGATAAAATGAGAAAATACCAGATGAGCGAGCCTAGATGGAAAGAAATTATTGAGTATTTAGAGGGAGGAAAATACCCGAAAAAGAAAAAGAATTTACCTATACATGATTTTGAGATGAAACAGGGCATCCTGTATTATGTCAATAGCCAGAATGATAGGGCAGTATTTCAGCTAGTTATTCCGGACGCGTTGCGGTCATCAGCGTTAAAGCTTGCGCATGCTTCAAAAATTGCAGGGCATCCGGGGATCTTTAAAACGCACTTAAAAGCAAAGTCTCTATTTTATTTTCCAGGATTACTTTCTGAGGTAATCAATTTCGTGAAGTCGTGCCCTCGTTGCCAGAGGAGGAAAGGTACCCTTAAGGTACAAGCCCCACTTCAGGAATTCCCTGAAATTCGCGAACCGTTAGATCGTGTGGGGGCCGATCTGATTGATTTACACCACAGTCATTCAGGAAATAGATATGTGTTGGTACTAGTTGACCATCTGTCTAGATACACTACACTAGTTGCATTACCTCAGAAGGATTCTCGTACGGTTGCAGATGCGTTCTTGCGTAGGTTCGTTACTGTATTCGGACCTCCTAAAGTTTTAGTCTCTGACCGGGGTCAAGAATTCAATGGGAATATATTTAGAGAAGTTTGTAAGATTTTAGAGACAACTTCGGCTTTTACAACGGCCTACCACCCACAAGCAAACGGAATGACGGAACGGACTAATCGTTCAGTCAAGGATATGCTTGCAATCCTTGCTGAACATGATGCAAACACCTGGGATGAACACCTACCCTATGTTCAGTTCGCCTTGAATACTGCCATCCACCAATCAATTAACACCCAACCACTTCATTTGTTTACTGGTAATTCATGCAATTTCCCGTCAGGTCTGCTTAACAGACATAATGTTGCATACGGGGAGGACTATCCTTCAGAGGTTCTTGGTAAAATGAGAAATGCATGGAATATTGCAGCTGAAGCGTCCAAGAAGGCACGGACTCGGTATGCTCATTTTTATGACAAGAAAGTGCGCCCTCTTGAGTTGACAGAAGGAAGCCTCGTATTGAGAGTGAATGAGGCTGCGCCCGCCAATCAGAGCAGGAAACTAGCTCCGAGGTGGCGAGGACCATATAGAGTAATTAAAAGGGCGGGGCCGGTTAATCTTGTTATAAAAGGAGTGTTCGAGGACCAGGTGGAAAGGACAATTCACGTGAATAAATTGAAACATTATCATGCTAGAGAGGAATTAGAACTGCCTTCAGCGGGTCTAGTTCCTGACTCAGCAGTGCTGACTCATGGCTTCACCGACGAGTCAGAAGATGAGGATGACCCTCTGTCATCGCTCATCAGTAGTCAGGTGCAGTCTCGCCACCCTATGGTGACGAGATCTCGCGCTATACAGTAAAGTAACTTCCTTGGTTAGTATAATTTAGAGTTCATTAGACTTTCCTGTAAAGGCAATGAGATGTACTATGTCTATACTTGACTCAGGTAGCAACTTTTACCGTGCTCTGGGGTTCCACCTCCACCAAACCCAGAGTATATCTATGCTTCCGCTGTGTTGTGTCTGTCTGTTCCCAGGTCTGATTGGTACACCGACCCAGTTGTTCCAGCCACACGTGAACCCTTGTCTGTAAAGACCGAGGGGGGAGGCACGTTACACAAAGCCCTCCCCCCACTAGACCCAGTAACCCATACATCAGTTACTTTGGGGATGAGTGACTGTCCAAGAGTCACCCGGCCGACGCCTCACGTCACTAACGAGGTTGTCAGGGCCAGCGAGCTGTCCACATTATAGCAGTCACCGGAGGTGCCATACAACGCCGGGGTAGCTGTCTCGAGATCACCAATACCCACCTGCTGCGTCATCAAGACTGCAGTCATTCCAGCAGTGTTGGAGGAGAGGTCAAGAAATGGAAAGCACGTAGCAGTACTCAAGAATTTCGCCGGAAGATTAATGATTACGTCATCTGAAGTAACAAGAAAGCAGAAGTAAGGCGGTCACAGGTGGAAGGCACGGTTTCCCTACAGAGTACCGGGACTCGCCAATAGAAGGTCGCAAAATTGTCTCCTTTGGCCTAAAGTCGGCGGTACGAGGGTATACACAGTTGGTGTTTACGGCCTAGTAACCTGGTGACATCAAGAAACGCCGGAGATGACGTGAGCAATGATGGAAGACGAGATTCACCTGTTCTGCAAACAAGCAACCCGCCTCTACGACCTTCTGACACCACTCCTGCTAAGAGACACCGTTGGTACATCCAGTCCTGCTCTGCTGTGGTCATCTGCGACAAGTTTAACATCAAGACTGCCGTGTGAACTGTGATTGATACGAAGGCGTGTGGACTGTCGAGAGCAAGATTAATGGCCGAAGTAACAGTATTCTACAGCTGTCACTTGGCACTCAGCTCTACTACACTCTGTCGTCATTCAGGAGTACCGGATGGGAGTACAAGAGGACCAGGTATCGATGTCTACACATGAGAAGAAGCAAGATCGACACCGTCATCGTCAGCGACTACATTCAGCATCCAGCAGCATCGATTTTTTTTTCTCGTTTACTCAATATGAACAATTGATACAAACAACAAAGTTGGCTCTGAACATCTGTGTAAAGAACATCTGGACACTTTTGTTTAAATGTTGAAAAACAGATTTAGAATCAATACTTTATAAATGTTGAAAAACAGATTTAAAATAATAATTCTGGTATAATATATGAATTTTACTCTATGAATTGGTCAGTAATCAAAATCGAAGCCCCTGTGTAATTGTCTCAGCCCAGAACAAACGGTTATGGAAAATTATGTTGTGCTATTTTTTTCAGAATGTTTGAACACAGGAGAGGCGGACCAATATAAACATTGACACTTCTAGTGAGTGAGAACACTTGGCTGTACAGTCAGCTGAAACCTGTGATATAGTATAGGAATTTTTTTTTATATTTTTAGATACATGTAATAAACGTTAGGTGTGTTCCTTGATGGGGAGTGGTTAGTACACGGATGTGTACCTGATAGTTCCGTAGTACGCTCCCGGATGACTGAAAGTTCAGTCTGAAGTCATAACTTTAATGTTATGTTTGAGCACGGTGTGGCCGGCTCTAGAGGACACATGGACTTGGCTAGTGAAGAGCCAAGAGAGTTTAATAGCTAGTTTTTGATGGTAGAGTAGGGACATGTTATTTAGCTATGTCAGTAAGGATAGGATGTATGTTTCCTGATGTTAGAGGATTGCTGTCAGTTGACAGCTGAGAAATTTATGAAATATGAACATGGTTATGATGATGTTGGACTATTATTTGTCAAATTTTATTAGTTAGGTTAGCTTTTGTTTGTGGCATGAGTTGAATTCTGGGTTTGGATACTAAACCTCGTGATTTTTTAACAAATTAACAAGGTTTACTAAGTGCTTGTGCGGGGGGGTTGTAACAAACTAGGCTGTTGTAAGAATTATCCAGAGTGGTTTATCGACAAAAGAGAATGGGAAGCTGAGCCGCATGGTGACCTGACCCCCAGGGGAATTCGCGGTGGAAATAACCGACGCTTTGTTCATAGCTGCGTATAATGAATCATCCTATAGTATTCAGTAATTTAGAGAAAATTAGCCTTTATTCATTTTGCATTAAAATTGTATTGTATAATAGTACTGGATACAATATCAAGAGTATTCTAATTATTGAGTTTAAGTCACCATCAGTGACGTCACGAATCAGATCTAACTTTTAAGGCGGAGTGACCGGCGGTCATAGGTCAGCAGGGGTGACAGGTCTACTATTTCTCAAAGTTTTAATAACCATTTTTGTGATCGGGAACAGCTCTGCCGTTAGAGGCTTGTGTAATTTATTTCAGTAAAATAATTCAACCAGTCTGGATCAATTAAGTACAACAGAGTTTAATTGTTATAACTTAAACCTTGCTAGTAACTTGGAAACTTTGACTAGGCGGAAGGTTACAATGTTCTTGTCTGGGGTAGACCAGACGAGGAAAAGATCAGTGTGGTCACGGAAGCAGCTGGGAGAGGTCAAACATCTTACCTCTCCCCGAGACCAGCCAACATCTAGAACTGGTCGCCCAAGGTATAGTTGCTATGGTTATGTATAGAAATAGTCTCATTTGCCATTCAGGTCAAGTAGGGAGTGTTAAAGTGATAGGGAGTGAATATATTTAGATTTTGTTTTAGTTTTCTTTTAATAAATTAAGTTAATAATTTGCATTTTTATTGTTTCCATTTGGTTATGTGTATACTTGTCCTGGTCACGTGGTCCACACGAGGCAGAGTTGTATTGGGCGCCGATTCTAACATCGAATCGGAATTATCATTACCGTGTAATTTATTCCACACTCAAGGTCATCGTATATAGTGGGGATCAAGCCCCTAGGTTGATTAATTAGCGTGATCGATCCAGACCTCGATCATTGCTCTTCTTTTTACTGGTCTGGTGGTGGCAGCGTAGAGGCGACTCTAGGGTTTTGTTCAGAGCCTAGGTCACGTCATACTGGGTGTAGAATCCTAAGTCGGTCAATCGTCTTAGGACCACGTGGCGTGGAGTTGGCTTTGGTAAAAGTTTTGGAGTCCCTTGGTAGAGAATAAAAAGTAAGAATACGGGTAGAGGGAGTAGAAGGTAGAGAAGTAGAGAGAGAAGAACCAAACCCGTGTTACAGTCCTGGGCTTAGTATTTTATCAAATCACCTCATTCTTTGGGGCACACGTGAGGAACACAAATGGGAACAAGCCTGAATGGTCCCCATGCATACAAGCAACTGAAAACTTACACCCTAGAAGTGACTCGAACCCATACTGCCATAAGCACATTGCAACTGGTGTACGGGGAACTAATCCATTCGACCATCACGACCGGACAAAAGCTGATGGTAGCCGAGGTTATTTGCCCATCAGCCCGCTGGCACTCTGATGGCAGTCTTTGGCATAGTATTTTATCAAATGACCTCCTTCTTTGGGGCACATGTGAGAAACACTAATGCGAACAAGTCTTAATGGTCCCCAGTTATACATGAAACTGACAACTCACATCCCAGAAGTGAATCGAACCCATACTGACTGGAGCACATTGCAACTGGTATATAGAACACCAAATCCACTTGACCATCATGACTGGACAAAAGCTGATGGTAGCGGAGGCTATTTGCCCGTCAGATCGCCGGCACTCTGATAGTAGTCTTGGGCATAGTATTTTATCAAATCACCTCATTCTTTGGGGCATACGTGAGGAACACGAATGCGAACAAGCCCTAATGGTCCCCATGCATACATGAAACTGAAAACTCACACCCCAGAAGTGTTTCGAACCCGTACTGCCAGGAGCACATTGCAACTGGTGTACAAGGCACATAATCCACCCGACCATCACACCTGGACAAAAGCTGATGGTAGCTGAGGCTAATTGCCCATCAGCCCGCCGGCGCTCTGATGGTAGTCTTGGGCATAGTATTTTATCAAATCACTTCATTCTTAGGGGCACATGTGAGGAACACAAATGCGAACAAGCCTGAATGGTCCCTAGGCATACATGCAACTGAAAACTCACATCCCAGAAGTGACTCAAACCCATACTGACAGGAGCACATTTCAACTGGTATATATGGCACATAATCCACTCGACCATCATGAATGGACAAAAGCTGATGGTAGCCGAGGCTATTTGCTCATCAGACCCCCTGCAAGTAGTCTTGGGCATAGTATTTTATCAAATCACCTCATTCTTTAGGGCACACGTGAGGAACACAAATGCGAACAAGTCTTAATGGTCCCCAGGCATACATGAAACTGAAAACTCACACCCCAGAAGTGACTCGAATCCGTACTGCTAGGAGCACATTGCAACTGGTGTAGAGGGCACCTAATCCACTCGACCATCACGACCAGACAAAAGCTGATTGGGGCCGAGTTTATTTGCCCATCATTCCGCCGGCACTCTGATGATAGTCTTGGGCATAGCATTTTATCAAATCACCTCTTTCTTTTTGGCACACATGAGGAACACAAATGTGAACAAGCCTGAATGGTCCCCATGCATACATGCAACTGAAAAATCACTTCCCAGAAGTGACTCGAACCCATACTGCCAGGAGCACATTGCAACTGGTGTACAGAGCACATAATCCACCCGACCATCACGACCGGACAAAAGCTGATGGTAGCCGAGGCTATTTGCCCATCAGCCCGCCGGCACTCTGATGGTAGTCTTGGGCATAGTATTTTATCAAATCACCTCATTCTTAGGGGCACATGTGCGGAACACAAATGCAAATAAGCCTGAATGGTCCCCAGGCATACATGCAACTGAAAACTCACATCCCAGAAGTGACTCGAACCCATATTGCTAGGAGCACATTGCAACTGGTGTAGAGGCCACCTAATCCACTCGACCATCATGACCGGACAAAAGCTAATGATAGCCGAGGCTATTTGCCCATCAGTCCGCCGGCTCTCTGATGATAGTCTTGGGCATTGCATTTTATGAAATCACCTCTTTCTTTGGGGCACACATGAAGAACACAAATGTGAACAAGCCTGAATGGTCCCCATGCATACATGCAACTGAAAAATCACTTCCCAGAAGTGACTCGAACCCATACTGCCAGGAGCACATTGCAACTGTTGTACAGAGCACATAATCCACCCGACCATCACGACCGGACAAAAGCTGATGGTAGCCGAGGCTATTTGCCCATCAGCCCGCCGGCACTCTGATGGTAGTCTTGGGCATAGTATTTTATCAAATCACCTTATTCTTTAGGGCACATGTGCGGAACACAAATGCGAATAAGCCTGAATGGTCCCCAGGCATACATGCAACTGAAAATTCACATCCCAGAAGTGACTCGAACCCATATTGCTAGGAGCACATTGCAACTGGTGTAAAGGGCACCTAATCCACTCGACCATCACAACCGGACAAAAGCTGATGATAGCCAAGGCTATTTGCCCATCAGCCCGCCGGCACTCTGATGGTAGTCTTGGGCATAGTATTTTATCAAATCACCTCTTTCTTTGGGGCACACGAGAGGAACAGAAATGCGAACAAGTCTTAATGGTCCCCAGGCATACATGAAACTGAAAACTCACACCCCAGAAGTGACTCGAACCCGTACTGCTAGGAGCACATTGCAACTGGTGTTGAGGGCACCTAATGCACTCGACCATCACGACCAGACAAAAGCTGATGGGGGCCGAGTTTATTTGCTCATCAGTCCGCCGGCACTCTGATGATAGTCTTGGGCATAGCATTTTATCAAATCACCTCTTTCTTTGGGGCACACCTGAGGAACACAAATGTGAACAAGTCTGAATGGTCCCCATGCATACATGCAACTGAAAACTCACTTCCCAAAAGTGACTCGAACCCATACTGCCAGGAGCACATTGCACAGTTTGAGGGTTAATCCAATGACGGCAGATGCATTAGATGCAAATTCCACAGTGACTACAATGATTAGAAAAGCAGTTGAAAAATGTAACACACTAGTGAACACTGTGCATCTATATACACCACCAAGGTAATGTCATTAAAATAAGACTAACTAAGACACGAAATGTTTTTACTGTTGTTATATCTTAAGCTGGTTAGGAGAGGTACAGTCTTTAACATAATTGGGAAGGTCATTCCACATTCGAGGTCCCTTGATTTGTAAAGCATTTCTAGTTTGACTAAGTCGTACCCTTTGAATATCAAATAGGTATTTGTTTCTGGTGTGGTGCTCATGGGATCTGGTACAACCTTCTAGGAAGCTTTTAAGGTCAGGATTGACATTACAGTTAAGCGTTTTACATATTTAAAATACACATGAGAGGATGTGCAAGGACTTAATATCAAACATATTAAGAGATTTGAGTAAGGGTACATATACTGCCCGGTTGCCTGAAATGCTATTCATACTCGTGGCTTTAGGTATTGTATTTATTTATTTATTTATTTATTTCTATATATACAAGAAGGTACATTGGGTTTGTGAGAATACATTGAATAGTACAGTATTTACAATCTTGTAAAGCCAACGCGCATCTTGTAAAGTACGCGCAGCGTTTCGGGTGGGTAGTATGTACTTTCTCTATCCATAAATCCAACATTATGTTTGTAAATCAACTATGTATGTACTTTCCTGAATAAAACTGACTTTACTGTATACATATTTACTATGTGGTTCTTTTTATCTCTCACTTGTGAGAAAAAAAATGACTAATACGTTCGGCCAATGACTTTGAATTCGATTTGACTTTGACTTCGTTCATGTCATCGTATTTTCCATAATATATAAGGGTATGACAATGCAATTATATTATTGTGTGCAAATAACTTTGAAATTTCATGTACCCTAAAAATAGTAAAATAAAGAATAAGAATAATTAAATAATTGTTGTAGTAAATTGTCACACGTTCATCATACGCAAGCGAACACACAGTGTGGAGCGTCAGTACAACAAGATCCCCGCCCTTTTAAAACACGGCTTCGAATGTCAGTAAAGTTTTTCTCGTACTAACACTGTGTTATACAATAGAATTGATCTTGAATTCACAAATTTAGTTGTTACATCTGACAGAGTATGTTAGACGGTGTAATGCTGGTTGATGTTGACGTATTTGTGGGCTTGGTGGTGGTTTAAATGTGATGGCGTGGTTAGGTGTGGGAGACTGTGTTTTGATAGTATGGGTAGGTTTGATATTGGTTTATAGTGTGTGGTGGTGGTGGTTGTAATGTGTGTTATTGGTTGTTAGTGTGTGGTGGTGATTGTAGTGTGTGGTGGTGATTGTAGTGTGTGGTGGTGTTTGTAGCGTGTGGTGGTGATTGTAGCGTGTGGTGGTGATTGTAGTGTGTGGTGGTGTTTGTAGCGTGTGGTGGTTTTGGTAGTGTGGTTGTGGTGGTATTGTGTGGTTGTGGTTGTAATGTGTGGTGGTGGTTGTAATGTGTGGTGGTGGTTGTAATGTGTGATGGTGGTGGTAGTGTGTGGAGGTGGTTGTAGTGTGTGGAGGGGTTGTAGCGTGTGGTGGTGGTTGTAATGTGTGGTGGTGGTAGTGTGTGGTGGTGGTTGTAATGTGTGGTGGTGGTGGTAGTGTTCTGGTGGTGGTGGTTGTAATGTGTGGTGGTGGTTGTTATATGTAATGGTAAAGGTTGTAATGTGTGGTGGTGGTAGAGGTTGTAGTGTGTGGTGGTAGTTGTAGTGTGTGGTGGTGGTGGTAGTGTGTGGTGGTGGTTGTAGTGTGTGGTGGAGGTTGTAGAGTGAGATAATAACAGTAGTGTGTGGTGGTGGTTGTAGTGTGTGGTGGGCTTCTTATATGTGCTATCAATCTGCTGTGTGGTGCCTATTATTTTTGTTTAAATTACCAATCAAGCTCTCAATGTAATCAGTCAGAGCTAGTGGCTTTATAAGATTGTAAATACTATGCTATGTATTCTCACAAACCCAATATACCTTCTTGTATATAAATAAATAAAAATAAATAAACATTTGCTATGGTACATTAAATAATTTTGTACATTACATTAATTATAAATGAGCATTAATTAATTAACATTAATTAAAAATTGTTCATTACATTAATTAAATTTAATACATTTAACTATATTTTGCTATACACTGTAGTCCTAAACTTCCTTTGTCCTAGCTGGTAGCATTTAATCCCTGGTCCCAGTAGACCACTTTTGGCTTTGGGCCTGGTGGAGGTTGTTCCACCAGGCTGGTGCTTGGAGCGGCCCACAGGCCACTCTGCTCTTTCTGAATTTTTTCCCAACATTCAGTGCACTTTAAATGTTTAGCAACCGTATGTAGCATTCTATGAGCATTTATTTATTTACTTAATTATATATATATATATATATATATATATATATATATATATATATATATATATATATATATATATATATATATATATATATTATATATATATATTTATATATATGTCGTACCTAGTAGCCAGAACGCACTTCTATGCCTACTATGCAAGGCCCGATTTGCCTAATAAGCCAAGTTTTCCTGAATTAATATATTTTCTCAATTTTTTTTCTTATGAAATGATAAAGCTACCAATTTCATTATGTATGAGGTCAATTTTTTTTTATTGGAGTTAAAATTAACGTAGATATATGACCGAACCAAACCAACTCTACCTAACCTAACCTAACCTATCTTTATAGGTTAGGTTAAGTTAGGTAGCCGAAAAAGTTAGGTTAGGTTAGGTAGGTTAGGTAGTCGAAAAACAATTAATTCATGAAAACTTGGCTTATTAGGCAAATTTGGCCTTGCATAGTAGGCACAGAAATGCGTTCTGGCTACTAGGTACGACATATATATATAATTTATATATATATATATATATATATATATATATATATATATATATATATATATATATATATATATATATGTTTATATATATATATATATATATATATATATATATATATATATATATATATATATATATATATATATATATATATATATATATATATATATATATATATATAAACCTATGTAGGTACATAGGTTTATTTGAGTACAAAGCATTGATATTTTTAAATTCTTGTAAAGCAATTAACACCCATAGGGCTTTGAACAGATTCTTAATCGCAGATAAATTTAATTTGGTAATTTGTATAAAAATTTAAAAATGTTAACAGGTATATTGTAAGAAAATTAAAAAAATTACTAGTAACAGAAAAGAACGAAAATCAGTATTCGTATGTCCCAGTTGACCAAATCCATTCCCACGCTCTGGACATTCATAAGGTTTGTCACCTGTATGCACGATCATGTGAGTCTTCACATCAGAAAGTTGACTGAATCTTTTTCCACACTTAAAACATTCATGAGGTTTATTGCCTGAATGTATTAGCATGTGACTCTTAACATTGCTCCATACTTTGATTCTTTCCAAAACACTCAGTACACTCAAAAAGCCTATCAGAATGCACAATCCTGTAAGTCTTCAAAGCTCCAAAACTATAATGCTTTGAAACTACTGAAGGTTTTGGCATCCACCACCCTCTCGCCTAACTTGTTCCAACCGTGTCTACCATGCTGCTTGCAAAAGTTAATTTTCTAATATTTCTAATTTATGCATGTCTTTGTTTTGGCATGCCTCCATTTCCACATGTTACATTTCCGCATGTCTCCAAATCTGGAAGTGTACACTTTTGCATGTGCCTGACAAGGATGTTATATGCATCAGCTTTGATTATTACTCACTCTTGTGACAACCCCTACACCAGCTTTTCTCAGCAGACAGTTCTCCACAAATTGTATATAATGCATGACTTATTTTTAGAATTTTAATACAATTTAAAAATTTTAATTTTAATTTAACTGTAATGACACAGTGAGACGAATGATGAAGAATATAGGGCCCTTTGCTTTGTGGTACAAGCCTTACCTCGTTGAGAGCCTAACGAAAAGTGTCTTCAAAACCTTGAATATTTCCAATGTAATATTAAGTAAGTAAATTGGATAGTTTTTGTATTATATATGTATGTGTATATACTGCATATGGATATTTTTTATCATCCGAATGCCGGCACGGCATGTGAGGCAGGCACGGCAGTTGATGCCGGCACGGCAGTTGATGCCGGCACGGCAGTTGATACCGGCACGGCAGTTTATGCTGGCACGGCAGTTGATGCCGGCACGGCAGTTGATGCCGGCACGGCAGTTGATGCTGGCACGGCATGTGAGGCAGGCACGGCAGTTGATGCCGGCACGCCAGTTGATGCCGGCACGGCAGTTGATGTCGGCACGGCAGTTGATGCCGGCACGGCAGTTGATGCCGGCACGGCAGTTGATGCCGGCACGGCAGTTGATGCCGGCACAGCAGTTGATGCTGGCATGGCATGTGAGGCAGGCACGGCAGTTGATGCCGGCACGCCAGTTGATGCCGGCACGCCAGTTGATGTCGGCACGGCAGTTGATGCCGGCACGGCAGTTGATGCCGGCACGGCAGTTGATGCTGGCACGGCATGTGAGGCAGGCACGGCAGTTGATGCGGGCACAGTATGTGCTGTCTGTGAATTCCTCAACCTTTATATCAGGTAGTTTATATATTAGAATAATAATTAGGTTTATTTTTCTTCCTTAATTCCAAGAACCTCTACCACCACATTGAGTTTAGTAGCTCTGTGCACATCAGGTGCTGTTTAATATACAGACCTACTCCTCCATTTGACTTAGTTTCTCTATCACATCTATATAAATTGTAGTTGAGAATCCAGATTTTACTATCCATGTAATCTTTTTTATTTCTTTTTATATATCTAATTGATTTTTTCTAACAGTTAAACAGAAAATAGTTTAATGGTATTTATTTATTACATTAGAAAGTTATAAAATCTAATGTTGAGATTGAAAGACATACATTATACTCTATTGCCTTAAAGTTTATGCATTATTGTAACAGGTACAAATGCTGTCCTAGTTGGGAGGTGCATATTGTAATGACACAGTGAGATGAATGATGAAGAAGATAGAGTCCTTTGCTTTGTGGTGCAAGCCTTACCTTGTTGAGCGCAAGAAGAAAAGTGTCTTCAAAACCTTGAATATTTACAATGTAATATTAAGTAAGTAAATTTGATAATTTTTGTATTATATATGTATGTGTATATACTGTATATGGATATGTGTATATATTTACATATCAAGTATTGCTGATATGTTGAAGCATGTACTGAACAAGATTGGTGGAAACATATAAAAGGCTAAGATTGCTGTAGTCTAGTCTAATTCAATCAGTTTTAGTAATCTTTGAGAACATTTATGGTTGAAGTTGCCGGTGCCAGTGGACCACTTTATTCTTTAGGCCTGGTGGAGCTTGGTACACCAGGCTGTTGTTTGGAGTGGCCCGCAGACCCACATACAGTCTGCATATAATACACAGTCTGTTGATCAATTGAACTACAGTAGTTAGTTTTTATCATCCGAATGCATCAATATGTCTTCATTCTTCCCAGATGAAGGAAATAGGTAATGTTCATCATCTGAAGCTTTTCCACACTCATGATACACGAGAGGTTTATCAGCTGTATGCACCATCCTGTGAGTTTTTATATGTCACAAACAACTGAATCCCTTGCCACACTCCGGACATTCATGAGGTTTATCATCCGTATGCACAATCATGTGACTTATTGTACTGGAACGTTTTCTGAATCTTTGGCCCGCATTCAACACACTTGAAATGTTTAGCACCCGTTTGTAGTGTCCTATTGGCAATTATTTATTTATTTACTTTATATATAAGTACATATATATATATAAATATATAAATATATATATATATATATATATATATATATATATATATATATATATATAAATATATATATATATATAAATATATATATATATATATATATATATATATATATATATATATATATATATATATATGTCGTACCTTATAGCCAGAACGCACTTCTCAGCCTACTATTCAAGGCCCGATTTGCCTAATAAGCCAAGTTTTCATGAATTAATGTTTTTTCGTCTACCTAACCTACCTAACCTAACCTAACCTAGCTTTTTTTGGCTACCTAACCTAACCTTACCTATAAATATAGGTTAGGTTAGGTTAGGTAGGGTTGGTTAGGTTCGGTCATATATCTACGTTAATTTTAACTCCAATAAAAAAAAATTGACCTCATACATAGAGAAAAGGGTTGCTTTATCATTTCATAAGAAAAAAACTATAGTAAATATATTAATTCAGGAAAACTTGGCTTATTAGGCAAATCGGGCCTTGAATAGTAGGCTGAGAAGAGAGTTCTGGCTACTAGGTACGACATATATATATATATATATATATATATATATAAATATATATATATATATATATACATATATATATTACATATTACAGTCTCCGTGGTGTAGTGGTAAAACACTCGCCTGGCGTTCCGCGAGCGCTATGTCATGGGTTCGTATCCTGGCCGGGGAGGATTTACTGGGCGCAATTCCTTACTGTAGTCTCTGTTTAACGCAGCAGTAAAATGTGTACTTGGATGAAAAAGCGATTCTTCGTGGCAGGGGATCATATTCCAGGGACCTGCCCGAAATGCTACGCGTACTAGTGGCTGTACAAGAATGTAACAACTCTTGTATATATCTCAAAAAAAAAAAAAAATATATATTATATATATATATAAATATATATATATATATATATATATATATATATATATATATATATATATATATATATATATATATATATATATATATATATATATATATATATATACATATGTCGTACCTAATAGCCAGAACTCACTTCTCAGCCTACTATGCAAGGCCCGATTTGCCTAATAAGCCAAGTTTTACTGAATTAATATATTTTCTCAAATTTTTTTCTTATGAAATGATAAAGCTACCCATTTCATTATGTATGAGGTCAATTTTTTTTTATTGGAGTTAAAATTAACGTAGATATATGACCGAACCCAACCAACCCTACCTAACCTAACCTAACCTATCTTTATAGGTTAGGTTAGGTTAGGTAGCCGAAAACGTTAGGTTAGGTTAGGTTAGGTAGGTTAGGTAGTCGAAAAAACATTAATTCATGAAAACTAGGCTTATTAGGCAAATCGGGCCTTGCATAGTAGGCTGAGAAGTGAGTTCTAGCTACTAGGTACGACATATATATATATATATATATATATATATATATATATATATATATATATATATGTCGTACCTAGTAGCTAGAACTCACTTCTCAGCCTACTATGCAAGGCCCGATTTGCCTAATAAGCCTAGTTTTCATGAATTAATGTTTTTTCGACTACCTAACCTACCTAACCTAACCTAACCTAACGTTTTCGGCTACCTAACCTAACCTAACCTATAAAGATAGGTTAGGTTAGGTTAGGTAGGGTTGGTTGGGTTCGGTCATATATCTACGTTAATTTTAACTCCAATAAAAAAAAATTGACCTCATACATAATGAAATGGGTAGCTTTATCATTTCATAAGAAAAAAATTTGAGAAAATATATTAATTCAGTAAAACTTGGCTTATTAGGCAAATCGGGCCTTGCATAGTAGGCTGAGAAGTGAGTTCTGGCTATTAGGTACGACATATGTATATATATATATATATATATATATATATATATATATATATATATATATATTTATATATATATATAATATATATTTTTTTTTTTTTTTGAGATATATACAAGAGTTGTTACATTCTTGTACAGCCACTAGTACGCGTAGCATTTCGGGCAGGTCCCTGGAATATGATCCCCTGCCACGAAGAATCGCTTTTTCATCCAAGTACACATTTTACTGCTGCGTTAAACAGAGACTACAGTAAGGAATTGCGCCCAGTAAATCCTCCCCGGCCAGGATACGAACCCATGACATAGCGCTCGCGGAACGCCAGGCGAGTGTTTTACCACTACACCACGGAGACTGTAATATGTAATATATATATGTATATATATATATATATATATATATATATATTTATATATATATATATATATATATAACTGAAAACTCACACCCCAGAAGTGACTCGAACCCATACTCCCAGAAGCAACGCATCTGGTATGTACAAGACGCCTTAATCCACTTGACCATCACGACCGGACTAATGAGGTGATAGCCGAGGCTATTTGAACCACCCCACCGCCGGCACTCGGATAGTTATCTTGGGCATAGCATTTTACCAAATCACCTCATTCTTTGGGGCAACACGTGAGGAACACAAATGCGAACAAGCCTGAATGGTCCCCAGGACATATGCAACTGAAAACTCACACCCCAGAAGTGACTCGAACCCATACTCCCAGAAGCAACGCATCTGGTATGTACAAGACGCCTTAATCCACTTGACCATCACGACCGGACTAATGAGGTGATAGCCGAGGCTATTTGAACCACCCCACCGCCGGCACTCGGATAGTTATCTTGGGCATAGCATTTTACCAAATCACCTCATTCTTTGGGGCAACACGTGAGGAACACAAATGCGAACAAGCCTGAATGGTCCCCAGGACATATGCAACTGAAAACTCACACCCCAGAAGTGACTCGAACCCATACTCCCAGAAGCAACGCATCTGGTATGTACAAGACGCCTTAATCCACTTGACCATCACGACCGGACTAATGAGGTGATAGCCGAGGCTATTTGAACCACCCCACCGCCGGCACTCGGATAGTTATCTTGGGCATAGCATTTTACCAAATCACCTCATTCTTTGGGGCAACACGTGAGGAACACAAATGCGAACAAGCCTGAATGGTCCCCAGGACATATGCTTCTGGGAGTATGGGTTCGAGTCACTTCTGGGGTGTGAGTTTTCAGTTGCATATATATATATATATATATATATATATATATATATATATATATATATATATATATATATGTCGTACCTAGTAGCCAGAACTCACTTTTTGGCCTACTATTCAAGGCCCGATTTGCCTAATAAGCCAAGTTTTCCTGAATTAATATATTTTTTCTAATTTTTTTCTTATGAAATGATAAAGCTACCCATTTCATTATGTATGAGGTCAATTTTTTTTATTGGAGTTAAAATTAACGTAGATATATGACCGAACCTAACCAACCCTACCTAACCTAACCTAACCTATCTTTATAGGTTAGGTTTGGTTAGGTAGCCGAAAAAGTTAGGTTAGGTTAGGTTAGGTAGGTTAGGTAGTCGAAAAACAATTAATTCATGAAAACTTGGCTTACTAGGCAAATTTGGCCTTGCATAGTAGGCTGAGAAGTGAGTTCTGGCTACTAGGTACGACATATATATATATATATATATATATATATATATATATATATATATATATATGTCGTACCTAGTAGCCAGAACTCACTTCTCAGCCTACTATTCAAGGCCCGATTTGCCTAATAAGCCAAGTTTTCCTGAATTAATATATTTACTATAATTTTTTTCTTATGAAATGATAAAGCAACCCTTTTCTCTAAGTATGAGGTCAATTTTTTTTTATTGGAGTTAAAATTAACGTAGATATATGACCGAACCTAACCAACCCTACCTAACCTAACCTAACCTATATTTATAGGTAAGGTTAGGTTAGGTAGCCAAAAAAAGCTAGGTTAGGTTAGGTTAGGTAGGTTAGGTAGACGAAAAAACATTAATTCATGAAAACTTGCCTTATTAGGCAAATCGGGCCTTGAATAGTAGGCTGAGAAGTGCGTTCTGGCTATTAGGTACGACATATATATATCGTACCTAGTAGCCAGAATGCACTTCTCGGCCTACTATGCAAGGCCCGATTTGCCTAATAAGCCAAGTTTTCTGAATTAATATAATTTCTTTAATTTTTTTCTTATGAAATGATAAAGCTACCCATTTCATTATGTATGAGGTCAATTTTTTTTATTGGAGTTAAAACTAACGTAGATATATGACTGAACCTAACCAACCCTACCTAACCTAACCTAACCTATCTTTATAGGTTAGGTTAGGTTAGGTAGCCGAAAAAGGTAGGTTAGGTTAGGTTAGGTAGCCGAAAAAGGTAGGTTAGGTTAGGTTAGGTAGTCGAAAAACAATTAATTCATGAAAATTGGCTTATTAGGCAAATTGGGCCTTGCATAGTAGGCTGAGAAGTGCGTTCTGGCTATTAGGTACGACATATATATATATATATATATATATATATATATATATATATATATATATATATATATATATATATATATGTCGTACCTAGTAGCCAGAACGCACTTCTTGGCCTGCTATTCAAGGCTCGATTTGCCTAATAAGCCATGTTTTCATGAATTAATTGTTTTTCGACTACCTAACCTACCTAACCTAACCTAACCTAACTTTTTCGGCTACCTAACCTAACCTAACCTATAAAGATAGGTTAGGTTAGGTTAGGTAGGGTTGGTTAGGCTCGGTCCTATATCTACGTAAATTTTAACTCCAATAAAATAAAATTGACCTCATACATAATGAATTGGTTAGCTTTATCATTTCATAAGAAAAAAATTAGAGAAAATATATTAATTCAGGAAAACTTGGCTTATTAAGCAAATCGGGCCTTGCATAATAGGCTCAGAAGTGTGTTCTGGCTACTAGGTACGACATATATATATATATATATATATATATATATATATATATATATATATATATATATATATATATATATATATATATATATATATATATATATATACATATATATATATATATATATATATATGTCGTACCTAGTAGCCAGAACACACTTCTCAGCCTACTATACAAGGTCCGATTTGCCTAATAAGCCAAGTTTTCATGAAATAATTGTTTTTTGACTACCTAACCTAACCTAACCTAACTTTTTCGGCTACCTAACCGAACCTAACCTATAGAGATAGGTTAGGTTAGGTTAGGTAAGGTTGGTTAGGTTCGGTCATATATCTACGTTAACTTTAATTCCAATAACAAAAAATTGACCTCATACATAATGAAATGGGTAGCTTTATCATTTCATAAGAAAAAAATAAGAGAAAATATATTAATTCAGGAAAACTTGGCTTATTAGGCAAATCGGGCCTTGCATAGTAGGCTGAGAAGTGCGTTCTGGCTACTAGGTACGACATATATATATATATATATATATATATATATGTCGTACCTAGTAGCCAGAACTCACTTCTCAGCCTGCTATTCAAGGCCCGATTTGCCTAATAAGCCAAGTTTTCCTGAATTAATATATTTACTATAATTTTTTTCTTATGAAATGATAAAGCAACCCTTTTCTCTATGTATGAGGTCAATTTTTTTTATTGGAGTTAAAATTAACGTAGATATATGACCGAACCTAACCAACCCTACCTAACCAAACCTAACCTATATTTATAGGTAAGGTTAGGTTAGGTAGCCAAAAAAAGCTAGGTTAGGTTAGGTTAGGTAGGTTAGGTAGACGAAAAAACATTAATTCATGAAAACTTGGCTTATTAGGCAAATCTGGCCTTGAATAGTAGGCTGAGAAGTGCGTTCTGGCTATTAGGTACGACATATATATATATATATATATATGTCGTACCTAATAGCCAGAACGCCCTTCTCAGCCTACTATTCAAGGCCCGATTTGCCTAATAAGCCAAGTTTTCATGAATTAATGTTTTTTCGTCTACCTAACCTACCTAACCTAACCTAACCTAGCTTTTTTTGGCTACCTAACCTAACCTTACCTATAAATATAGGTTAGGTTAGGTTAGGTAGGGTTGGTTAGGTTCGGGCACATATCTACGTTAATTTTAACTCCAATAAAAAAAAATTGACCTCATACATAGAGAAAAGGGTTGCTTTATCATTTCATAAGAAAAAAATTATAGTAAATATATTAATTCAGGAAAACTTGGCTTATTAGGCAAATCGGGCCTTGAATAGTAGGCTGAGAAGTGAGTTCTGGCTACTAGGTACGACATATATATATATATATATATATATATATATATATATATATATATATATATATATATATATATATATATATGCGAACAAGCCTGAATGGTCCCCAGGACAATATGCAACTGAAAACTCACACCCCAGAAGTGACTCGAACCCATACTCCCAGGAGCAACGCAACTGGTATGTACAAGACGCCTTAATCCACTTGACCATCACGACCGGACAAAATGAGGTGATAGCCGAGGCTATTTGAACCACCCCACCGCCGGCACTCGGATAGTAATCTTGGGCATAGCATTTTACCAAATCACCTCAATCTTTGGGGCACACGTGAGGAACACAAATGCGAACAAGCCTGAATGGTCCCCAGGACAATATGCAACTGAAAACTCACACCCCAGAAGTGACTCGAACCCATACTCCCAGGAGCAACGCAACTGGTATGTACAAGACGCCTTAATCCACTTGACCATCACGACCGGACAAAATGAGGTGATAGCCGAGGCTATTTGAACCACCCCACCGCCGGCACTCGGATAGTAGTCTTGGGCATAGCATTTTACCAAATCATCTCATTCTTTGGGGCACACATGAAGAACACAAATGCGAACAAGCCTGAATGGTCCCCAGGACAATATGCAACTGAAAACTCACACCCCAGAAGTGACTCGAACCCATACTCCCAGGAGCAACGCAACTGGTATGTACAAGACGCCTTAATCCACTTGACCATTACGACCGGACAAAATGAGGTGGTAGCCGAGGCTATTTGAACCACCCCACCGCCTGCACTCGGATAGTAATCTTGGGCATAGCATTTTACCAAATCACCTCATTCTTTGGGGCACACGTGAGGAACACAAATGCGAACAAGCCTGAATGGTCGTCAGGACAATATGCAACTGAAAACTCACACCCCAGAAGTGACTCGAACCCATACTCCCAGGAGCAACGCAACTGGTATGTACAAGACACCTTAATCCACTTCACCATCACGACCGGACAAAATGAGGCGATAGCCGAGGCTATTTGAACCACCCCACCGCCGGCACTCGGATAGTAATCTTGGGCACAGCATTTTACCAAAACACCTCATTCTTTGGGGCACACGTGAGGAACACAAATGCGAACAAGCCTGAATGGTCCCCAGGACAATATGCAACTGAAAACTCACACCCCAGAAGTGACTCGAACCCATACTCCCAGGAGCAACGCAACTGGTATGTACAAGACGCCTTAATCCACTTGACCATCACGACCGGACAAAATGAGGTGATAGCCGAGGCTATTTGAACCACCCCACCGCCGGCACTTGGATGCTATGCCCAAGATTACTATCCGAGTGCCGGCGGTGGGGTGGTTCAAATAGCCTCGGCTATCACCTCATTTTGTCCGGTCGTGATGGTCAAGTGGATTAAGGCGTCTTGTACATACCAGTTTCGTTGCTCCTGGGAGTATGGGTTCGAGTCACTTCTGGGGTTTGAGTTTTCAGTTGCATATTGTCCTGGGGACCATTCAGGCTTGTTCGCATTTGTGTTCCTCACGTGTAATATATATATATATATATATATATATATATATATATATATATATATATATATATATATATATATATATATATATATATATATATATATATATATATATATATATATATATATATATATATATTATTTATATATATATATATATATTATTTATATATATATATATATATATGTCGTACCTAGTAGCCAGAACTCACTTCTGAGCCTACTATGCAAGGCCCGATTTGCCTAATAAGCCAAGTTTTCATGAATTAATTGCTTTTCGACTACCTAACCAACCTAACCTAACCTAACCTAACTTTTTCGGCTACCTAACCTAACCTAACCTATAAAGATAGGTTAGGTTAGGTTAGGTAGGGTTGGTTAGGTTCGGTCAAATATCTACGTTAATTTTAACTCCAATAAAGAAAAATTGACCTCATACATAATGAAAAGGGTAGATTTATCATTTCATAAGAAAAAAATTAGAGAATATATATTAATTCAGGAAAACTTGGCTTATTAGGCAAATCGGGCCTTGAATAGTAGGCCAAAAAGTGCGTTCTGGCTACTAGGTACGACATATATATATATATATATATATATATATATATATATATATATATATGTCGTACCTAGTAGCCAGAACTCACTTTTTGGCCTACTATTCAAGGCCCGATTTGCCTAATAAGCCAAGTTTTCCTGAATTAATATATTTTTTCTAATTTTTTTCCTATGAAATGATAAAGCTACCCATTTCATTATGTATGAGGTCAATTTTTTTTTATTGGAGTTAAAATTAACGTAGATATATGACCGAACCTAACCAACCCTACCTAACCTAACCTAACTTATCTTTATAGGTTAGGTTTGGTTAGGTAGCCGAAAAAGTTAGGTTAGGTTAGGTTAGGTAGGTTAGGTAGTCGAAAAACAAATAATTCATGAAAACTTGGCTTATTAGGCAAATCGGGCATTGCATAGTAGGCTGAGAAGTGCGTTCTGGCTACTAGGTACGACATATATATATATATATATATATATATATATATATATATATATATATATATATATATATTATATATATAATTATATAGGTCATATGTTTTTGTAGTTTTGCTGATTTGTTAGTAAATAATAAAAAAAATATAAATTATTTGATTTTTTTACCAGTAAATTGGTTTTAAAATTTAAATTGAAAATAATAATATAATATAAAATAAAATATAACAAAAATAATAATACAATATAAAATAAAATATAATAAAAATAATAATATAATATAAAATAATATAATTTCAAGAAATTTAACTTTAAACACAAAGATGTGAAAAGTGTTCAGATTACGCTCAAACCTTTCACAAGAGATTCATATTGGTATATGAATGGATTATGAATGATTCATGTTAGGATTGTAAAGTTGCCACAACATCTCAAATTAGTGTTAGATACGTAGGTTTAGATTATAAGTTTTGGAAACCTATTTAAGTCCACACACAATGTCGTATCTGATACGATAAAACAAATGTTTCCAATCCTTTCAAATTCTTTCCAGATATGTTGTGGCAACCTTAAATTGTTTGCTGGGCAGACAGGGGTGGGGTATATGAGGGCGGGCACCAGTGCAGGGGTAGGATATATGAAGGTGGGCACACGTAAAGGGGTGGGATATATGAAGGTGGGCACTCCTACAAGGGTGGGATATATGAGGGCGGGGACCCATTCAGGGGAGGGATATATGAGATCAAGCACCCGTAAAGAGGTGGAATATAAGGGCGGGCACCCGTACAGGGGTGGGATACGTGTGGGCGGGCACACATACAGGGGTGCGACCTATGTGTGTAGGCACCCGTACAGGGCAGGAATATTTAAGGTCGGGCACATGTACAGGGGTGGGATATATGTGGGCGGACATCCGTACAGGGGTTGGATATATGTGGGCAGGCACCCGTACAGGGCAGGGATATATGAGGTCGGGCACCCGAACAAGGGAGGCATATATGCGGGCAGACATCCGTACAGGGGTGGGATGTATGCAGGTGGGCGCCCGTACAGGGGTTGGATATATAAGGGCTGACACCCGTACAGGGGTCTGATATATACAGGCGGGCACCTGTATCAGTGTGGGAAATATGAGGGCGGGAACCCGTACAGGGGTGGGATATATGAGGGCGGGCACCAGTACAGGTGTGGGATATATGAGGGCTGGCACCCGTATAGGTTTGGGATATATGAGGGCGGTCACCCATACTTGGGTGGTATAGATGAGGGCTGGCACCCGTACAGGGGTGGGATATATGAGGGCGGGCACCCTTACAGGGGTAGGATAAATGCGGGCGGGCACTCGAACAGGGGGGTGATATATGAGGGACAGCACCTGTACACGGGTGGGAAATATGAAGGCGGCAACCGTACAGGGTTGGGATATTTTAGGGCGGGCACCCGTAAAGGGGTGGGATATATGAAGGCGGGCACACGTAATGGGGAGGGATATATGAGGGCGGGAACACGTACATAAGTGGAATATATGAGTGCGGATATCCAGACAGGGGTGGGATATATGAGACGGGAACCTGTACATGGGTGGGAGGATATATGAGGGTGGGCACCCATATAGGGGTGGGATATAGGCGGGCGGGCAGCCGTTCAATGGTGGGATATATGAGGTCTGGCACCCGTACATAGGTGGGATATATGAGGACGGGCACCAGTAATGGGGTGGGATATACAAGGGCGGGCGCCCGTAAAAGGGGTTGGATATATGAGGGCGGGCACACGTACAGAAGTGGAATATATGAGTGCGGGCACCCGTACAGGGGTGGGACATATGAGGGCGGGAACCTGTTAAGGGGTGGGATATAGGCGGGCGGGCACCCGTACAATGGAGGGATATATGAGGGAGGGGACCCATACAGGGGTGGGACATATGAGGACTGGCACTCATGCCGGAGTGGAATATATGAGGGCGGCTACCCGTACAGTTGTGTGATACAAGCGGGCGGGCACCCGTAAAGGGGTGTGATATATGAGGGCGGCCACTCGTACTGGGGTGGGATACATGCGGGCTGGCACCTGTAAAGGTGTGGGATATATGCGGGCGGGCACCCGTAAATGGGTAGGATAAATGAGAGCGGGCATCCGTATAGGGATCGGATATATGCGGGCGGGCATCCGTACAGGGGTGGGATACATGCAGGTGGGCACCCGTACAGGGGTGGGATACATGTAGGCGGGCACCCATACAGGGGTGGGATATATGAGGACTGGCACCTGTACATGGGTGAGATATATGTGGGCGGGCACTCGTACAGTGGAGGGATATATGAGGGAGGGGACCCATACAGGGGTGGGATATATGAGGTCGGGCACCCGTAAAGGGGTGGGATGTACGAGGGCGGGCTCCCGTAAAGGGGATGGATATATGAGGGCGGGCACACGTACAGAAGTGGAATATATGAGTGCGGGCACCCGAACAGGGGTTGGATATATGAGTGCGGGAACCTGTACAGGGGTGGGATATATGCGGGTGGGCACCCGTACAGGGGTGGGATATATGAGGGCTGACACCCGTACAGGGGTGGGATATATGAAGGCGGGCACCCGTAATGGGGTGGGATATATGAGGGCGGGAACACGTACAGAAGTGGAATATATGAGTGCGGATACCCGGACAGGGGTGGGATATATGAGACGGGAACCTGTACAAGGGTGGGATACATGAGGGTGGGCACCCATATAGGGGTGGGATATAGGCGGGCGGGCAGCCGCTCAATGGTGGGATATATGAGGACTGGCACCCGTACACGGGTGGGATATATGAGGGCGGGCACTCGTACAGTGGAGGGATATATGAGGGAAGGGACCCATACAGGGGTGGGATATATGAGGTCGGGCACCCGTAAAGGGGTGGGATATACGAGGGCGGGCTCCCGTACAGGGGTTGGATATATGAGGGCGGGCACACGTACAGAAGTGGAATATATGAGTGCGGGCACCCGAACAGGGGAGGGATATATGAGTGCGGGAACCTGTACAGGGGTGGGATATATGCGGGTGGGCACCCGTACAGGGGTGGGATATATGAGGGCTGACACCCGTAAAGGGGTGGGATATATGAAGGCGGGCACCCGTAATGGGGTGGGATATATGAGGGCGGGAACACGTACAGAAGTGGAATATATGAGTGCGGATACCCGGACAGGGGTGGGATATATGAGACGGGAACCTGTACAAGGGTGGGATACATGAGGGTGGGCACCCATATAGGGGTGGGATATAGGCGGGCGGGCAGCCGCTCAATGGTGGGATATATGAGGACTGGCACCCGTACACGGGTGGGATATATGAGGGCGGGCACTCGTACAGTGGAGGGATATATGAGGGAAGGGACCCATACAGGGGTGGGATATATGAGGTTGGGCACCCGTAAAGGGGTTGGATATACGAGGGCGGGCACCCGTACAATGGTGGGACATATGAGGACTGGCACTTGTACAGGAGTGGAATATAAGAGGGCGGGCACTCGTACAGGGGTGGGATACATGCGGGCGGGCACCCGTACAGAAGTGGGATACATATGGGCATGCACTCGTATTGGTGTGGGATATATGATGTCGGGCACCCGGATAGGGGTGGGATATATGTGGGCAGCCACTCGTACTAGGGTGGGATACATGCGGGCTGGCACCCGTACAGGTGTGGGATATATGTTGGCGGGCACCTGTACAGGGGTGTGATATATGAGGGCGGGCACCCGTAGAGGGATTGGATATATTCGGGCTGGCACCAGTACAATTGTGGGATATATGAAGACAGGCACCCGTACAGGAGTAGGATATATGCGGGCGGGCATCCGTACAGGGGTGGGATACATGTAGGCAGTTACCCGTACAATGGTGGGATATATGAGGTCGGGCACCCATACATGATAGGATATATGAGGGCGGGCACTCGTACAGGAGTGTGATATATGAGGGAGGGGACCCATACAGGGGTGGGATATATGAGGTCGGGCACCCGTACAGGGGTGGGATATATGCGGGCGGACATACGTACAGGGGTTGGATATATGCGGCAGGCACCCGTACAGGGCAGGGATATATGAGGACGGGCACCCGAACAAGGGTGGCATATATGCGGGCAGACATCCGTACAGGGGTGGGATTTATGCAGGTGGGCGCCCGTACAGGGGTGGGATATATGAGGACGGGCTACCAAACAGGGGTGGGATATATAAGGCGGGCTCCCGTACAGGGGTTGGATATATAAGGGTTGGCGCCCGTACTGGGGTCTGATACATGCAGGCGGGCACCCGTATCAGTGTGGGAAATATGAGGGCGGGCTCCCGTACAGGGGTGGGATATATGAGGGCAGGCACCCTTACAGGGGTGGGATAAATGTGGGGGGGCACCCAAATAGGGGTGTGATATATGAGGGCCAGCACCTGCATACGGGTGGGATATATGAAGGCGGCAACCGTACAGGGGTGGGATATATGAGGGCGGGCACCAGTAAAGGGGTGGGATATATGAGGGCGGGAACATGGACAGAAGTGGAATATATGAGTGCGGATACCCGGACAGGGGTGGGATATATGAGACGGGAACCTGTACAAGGGTGGGATATATGAGGGTGGGCACCCATATAGGGATGGGATATAGGCGGGCGGGTAGCCGCTCGTTGGTGGGATATATGAGGACTGGCACCCGTGCATGAGTGGGATGTATGAGGGCGGGCACTCGTACAGTGGAGGGATATATGAGGGAGGCAACCCATACAGGGGTTGGATATATGAGGTCGGGCACCCGTAAAGGTGTGGAATATATGAGTGCGGGCACCCGTACAGGGGTGGGATATATGCGGGCAGCCACTCGTACTGGGGTGGGATACATGCGGGCTGGCACCCGTACAGGTGTGGGATATATGTGGGCGGGCACCCATACAGGGGTGTGATATATGAGGGCGGGCAACCGTATAGGGATGGGTTATATGCGGGTGGGCACCCGTACAATTTTGGGATATATGAAGACTGGCACCCGAACAGGAGTGGGATATATGCGGGCGGGCACCCATAAAGTTGTGGGATACATGTAGGCGGGCACCCGAACAATGGTGGGATATATGAGGTCGGGCACCCGTACATGGGTAATATATATAAGGGCGGGCACTCGTACAGGGGTGTGATATATGAGGGAGGGGACCCGTACAGGGGTGCGACCTACGTGTGCAGGCACCCGTACAGGGCAGGAATATTTGAGGTCGGGCACGTGTACAGGGGTGGGATATATGTGGGCAGCCACAAGTACTGGGGTGGGATACATGCGGGCTGGCACCCGTAAAGGTGTGGGATATATGTGGGCGGGCACCCATACAGGGGTGGGATATATGCAGGCGGGCGCCCGTACAGGGGTGGGATATATGAGGACGGGCAACCAAACAGGGGTGGTATATATAAGGCGGGCTCCCGTACAGGGGTTGGACATATAAGGGCTGGCGCCCGTACAGTGGTCTGATATATGCAGGCGGGCACCCGTATAACTGTGGGAAATATGAGGGCGGGCACCTGTCCAGGGGTGGGATATATGAGGGCGGGCATCAGTACAGGTGTGGGATATATGTGGGCTGGCACCCGTATAGGTGTGAGATATATGAGGGCGGTCACCCATACTGGGGTGGGATATATGAGTAGTAGGGATGACGGCGTACAGGTGATATTTTGTTTCAGGTCAAATATCACACGTGAGAGTCAGGGTTTTCAGGTCCAATATCCCGTGTGTGGGTCAGGGTTTTCAGGTTTCAATATCCCTCGTGTGAGTCAAGGTTTTCAGGTCCAATATCCCGCATATGGCTTCGTGTTTTTCAGGTAATTTTTGTCAGTCACAGATTTTAGAAGTTGTTAAAAGTTCTTATGATGAAAATAATGTCATAAGAGTTTATTAAGAGTTCTTATGGGAGAAATTCAAAATCGTGTTTATGAGCCAGGGTTTTTCAGGTAAATTTTGTCAGTCACAGATTTTAGAAGTTGTTAAAAGTTCTTATGATGAAAATAATGTCATACGAGTTTGTTAAGAGTTCTTATGGGAGAATTTTTTCAGAGTTCTTACTGATAATAAACAGATATTTAGGCTGTATATGTTTAAGTTGGATTCTTACATAGAAACTAGTATATTGCTATATAACTGATTCATTTCCCCTGCCCCCTTCCCCTGCATCTCCTGCTCATACATCACACCCCCTCCCTCCCTCCCCCTTACCTCACAATCTCTCGCCGCACCTGTGTTTACCTTATGGCCCCAGTCAGACGCTGCCTTCAGGTCACCTCTTTAATCTTATCTTATCTTTTCCATAATATCTGGACCGTCCCTCTCCTTCATATTGTTCATTCATAGTTCCTTTTCATTAAACTAGTCAGTTTTACATATATAAACAAAGTCAGGGTCTAGCTCACGTTCCCGCTTTAGTTTCACTAATACATCTTCTTTAGTATCCAATCATTTTCTTCAAGATTTAAAACACAGCTATTTCAAACATATTAAAATACAATAATTTTGTTATCGAGCTCCAGCTCCTGTCCCCCGCCTTAGTCCTCTGTCGTATAATGAATACTAACAGTCCAATCCCTCTAAAATTTAAATAATCATATTTCAAACGTAGTTCAATACAGTAATTTAGTTACCAAACTCTTGCTCTTGTCCTCCGCCTTAGCTCTCTCTCGTATCTTCGTTAGTACCTATTCAAACTCCCCGAAATGTCTACCCGCTGTATTTCAGACATAGTTTAGTAAATGCAAACAGTTACGGAACTCTAGCTCTTATCCTCCGCCTTAGCTCTCTCTTGTATCTTCGTTAATACCTAATCAAATTCCCTGAAATTTTAACCGTCTGTATTTCAGACTCAGTAAATAAGATCAATCAGTTACTGAGCTCCAGCTCTCATCCCCCACTTTACTTCCCTCTCGTGTCTTCGGTAATATCCTATCAAATTCACTTAAATTTATACCCTCGGTATTTCAGACATAGTAAATAGGACCCAAACAATTATCAAACTCTAGCTCTTGTCCCCCAGCTTAGTTCATTTATTCAAGATCGTTAGTAACAGACCAATTTCCCCTGAAATTTAAAGCAGACATACTTCAAAGTTAGTAAATAAGATCAAGTCAGTTACTGAGCTCCAGCTCTCGTCCCCCACCCTACTTCCCCCTCAAGTCTTTGTTAATATCCTATCAATTCCCCTGAAATTTTTACTCTCTGTATTTCAGACACCGTAAATATGATCAAAAACAGTTATCGAGCTCCAGCTCTCGTCCCCATCTTAGTTATCTCTCGTATCTTTGTAAATAATCCATCAATTTCCCTGAAATTTTTACCCTCTGTATTTCAGACATAGTAAATATGATTTATGCGACATTGATTTACTAATCATTTATCATCTTGAAATTAACATTAATTGTTAACGATACCACAGGATAGGTACCAGTTGCCACGATGTTCTGTTTCTGACATTCACCATATCAAAACAGTATATTCGTTGTGCATTTATTTCCTAATTTCACCATGTTTCGTCTCCAAGCTTTCCGTGTAGATCCAGCAGGTGAAATAGGGCCCTTAAGTCATGCCAAGAGGACTGAATTACAAACTCTTGCACATGAGTATCAACTAGAAGTTCCCTACCAAGCCAACAAAAATGAACTACATAACCTGTTACTGGATCATCTCTTAGAGAGAGATAAGATAGACTCTGAAACTCACGAAACTTACTTTATTGCAGATAAAACTGATTTGGCAACGATGAAACTCAAACAAGAAATTGCCAAGATTAAACGAGAGCAGCAAAGGGAAGCAGCTGCCATACGGAAGGAAGATCAGGAACGTGAAATCGCCCTCAAGGAACGTGAGCTTGCAATACTCCGTGATAGTGAGCGAATACAGCTTGAAACAAAACAACACCAATTGGAGATGCAACGCGAGCATGACAAACAACAAGCAACTCTGGCTATGGAATGTCGTCAACAAGAATTCGCGTTGGAAACTACACACCTCGCTCAACGCCAGCTAGCTACCGCCAGTCTTTCTGTAAGTTTCAATATCTCACATGCAAGTAAGTTAATGCCATTATTCGTAGAGACAGAAGTGGACGTATTTTTCACCACATTTGAGACCCTTGCTAATCAACTTAGTTGGCCTGCCAACCAATGGACTACCCTTCTCAGAGTACGTCTCACAGGTAGAGCTGCAGTTACACTCAGTACTTTGGCGTCTGAGAATGATTACCAGACTCTGAAACAAGCAGTGTTGGACGCCTACCTTCTCTCCACCGAAAGCTACCGAAGAAAATTCCGTGACCACCTAAAGGCAAGTACCACTACCTTTCTAGAATTTGCTAATACCAAAAGGAGATATTTTATGAAATGGCTGGAAGCAGCACATGTCTCTACCTTTGCAGAACCCGTCAACCTCATGCTAGTTGAAGAATTCTTGAGGCGTGTGCCTCCTCCTGTCCGTTTATATTTAGCAGATAAAGAAGAGACCGACTACCTAAAGTGTGCTAAGTCGGCTGACACTTACAGCCTCATCCACCGGCTGACACCAGAACCACCTTCCAGTAAGAAGTCTTGGTACAGTTACGAGAAAGTGAGTACCGATCAAGCTGGCTCGCAATTATACTGTAAGTATTGTAGACTCTATGGACATACCATAGATAAATGTGGTAAGTCTCAATACAAAGGTAATACTGAATGAACTAAACCCAAACAGACTCCTCCTAAGTCCGGTAAGCCTGTGATGAATGTTGGTGTTCATGTTAATAATGATCTTTCTCTTTTCAGTAAACACCTGTATACTGGAACTGTCTCTACCAACGGTTCAGATCCGGAGGGACGTTTCAAACTGAAGATATTGAGGGACACAGCGGCTCTTCAATCAATTATTTTGAAATCAGCTGTGCCCAATATCGCCTACACCGGGGAAACCGTCTTCATCACTGTCCTCACTGCTACCACTCCTTATCCTCTCGCCAGAGTCCACCTGGATTGTCCCTTCGTGACCGGAGAAGTCCAAGTCGCCATCAGGGAAAAGCCTTTTTCCATGCCTGGAGTGCAACTTCTCCTGGGCAACGACTTGGCAGAAGACCTGCAACCGACCAACTTGATCGTCATGGACAAACCCCAGGTGTGTCCCTCTGTAATGGATAATCCCATCTTTGAATATGTTCCAGCAAAGGTTCAAGAGAGTGATGAAGTTTCTCTTTCGGTTTTAGTGACCACCCGTGCACAAGCTGCACGACCACAGCCAGCTGACTCTACTGCTACCGCTTTCCCCTCAAGACTCTCAGAAACTACCCCCGAATCTGACCAAGTTGGAGTTCCGTAAGTTACAGAGGGAAGATCTTACCTTGACACCATTATTCTTCCAGGCTGAGACTCAACCTGACAGTATTCCTGGGTTCTTCCTAGAGAACGGGTTGCTCTACCGCAGATTCAGACCCAGTAAACTGAAGGAGGAGGACGATTGGGCCAACGTCGAACAACTAGTGATTCCTGCCAGCCTGCGGCCCACTATTCTACACCTAGCCCACGGAGCACTCTCCCACTACGGATTTAACAAGACTTACCATGGAATCCGTCAAGACTACTACTGGCCAGGTATGGTAAATAGCGTCAAACAGTACGTCAAACAGTGTCATACATGTCAGTTGGCAGGTAAACCGAACATCTCTATCCCCAGAGCACCATTGACTCCCATACAGGTGCCTGCGGAACCTTCCCACAGACTTATTATAGACTGTGTTGGTCCTTTACCTCGGACCAGTTCAGGTAACGCCTATATCTTAACCATCCTGTGTCCTACCACCAGATTCCCCATAGCAGTTCCAGTAGAGAACATTACGGCTGCTACGGTTGTGAAACCCTTATTGAAGATCTTCACCCAGTATGGATTTCCAAGGGAGGTTCAGAGCGACTGTGGCACCAACTTCACCAGTGATCTCTTTTAGAGGACACTGGAAGAGTTCAACATCAAACAGGTATTGTCCAGCCCTATCATCCTGCTTCACAGGGTTCTCTTGAGCGTAGTCATCAGACTATTAAAGCACTCCTGAAGAAGTTTTGTAATGAAACCTCTAAGGATTGGGATAAGCAAATAGACCTGATAATGTGTATCTATAGAAGTCTTCCCAATGAGTCCCTAGGAGTATCTCCTTATGAGATGCTCTACGGACGTAAGTGCCGTACTCCCCTCAAGGCTTTCAAAGACTCTCTACGTGATGCCACCTTCAGTGAGCATCAGAATGTGCCCCAGTTTCTTCAAAACCTACAACACATTCTAGAAAGGGTCCTCAGTTTTGCCCAAGATAATCTATTGAAAGCACAGGAGAGGATGAAGACTCATTACGACCAGACCAGCAAAGTAAGGAAATTTAAACCGGGAGACTTCGTACTTGCTTATTTCCCTATCCCAGGTTCTCCTTTACAAAAAAGGTTTTCAGGACCCTACCGCATCAAGGAGTGCAGAAACAACCATAACTACGTTCTAGAGACTCCAGATAGGCGGCGGAAGACCCAGTTGTGCCACGTCAACCTCCTGAAGCTATATAACGGTACTCCTCCCACTGTCATGATTAATTACTCTTCATTTAAAGAGCCATACATCCACAGTGAGACCTTCCCTGCTTCTCCTCCCGAAAGCACTGACAAGGAGTCAGCACTTTCTAATTCGGAAATCCTAACTGATCTTCCCAACTATTTTCAGGACAATCATAGTGCACCTCTCATCAAGATCTTCAAAGAACATCAAGAGTTGTTCAGAGATGATCCCCAAGAGTGTAATGTTACCCAGCACGACATCCAACTGCTCCCTGACACCCGGCCGATTCGTCAACCCTCCTACCGAATCAGCCCTAGCAAGAAGGAAGTCATGCGTGCTGAGGTGCAGTACCTCTTGGATCATGGACTGGCTACACCTTGTGAGTCCCCCTGGGCCTCACCCTGTATCTTGGTGCCCAAACCCCAAGGTAAGGTGAGACTATGCACGGATTACCGTAAGTTAAATAATGTGAATGTCAAGAATGCATACCCCTTGCCAAGGATAGATGACATTCTTGACGCCATTGGTAATGCCCAGTACTTGTCCCAAGTGGACTTGCTTAAGGGGTATTACCAAGTGTGTCTAACAGAGCGAGCCAAAGAAATATCTGCCTTTATAACTCCCTTTGGACTTTTCAGATATGAACGCCTTCCTTTCGGACTATGTAATGCCCCGGCCACCTTTCAGAGAGCTGTCAACCGCGTCATCCAGGGCTTGGATAACACCTATGCCTATTTGGATGATATCGTCGTAGCATCCAACACCTGGAGCGAACATCTGCTCCAGCTGCAACGACTGTTCGCCAAGCTCCTGACAGCCGGCCTCACCATCAACCTGGGCAAGTCCACCTTCGCCAAAGGTAAAGTGCGTTATCTGGGTCATGTAATTGGGAGTGGCAGCCTAGCTCTGTTAGACACACACACTCAAGCCATCCAGCATTATCCACAGCCTACCACCAGGAAGCAGCTCCTGCGCTTCCTTGGTCTTGCCTCCTACTACCGTAGGTTTGTGAGAAATTTTAGTACAGTCGTCACACCATTAATCATTTTAACCAGTCCCAAGCAACGGTATAATTGGACCATGCAGCAAACCGTTGCTTTCGAACAACTCAAATTCCTCCTCTGTTCTAATCCCATTCTCGCCTCGCCAGATATCACCAAGCCTTTCGTCCTTCATGTCGACGCCAGTGGTACCGGCATCGGTGGTGTCCTGATGCAGCAACGAGGCGAGGAGGTTCTACCTGTCAGCTACTACAGCTACAAGTTGAAACCCCACCAGAGGAACTACAGCACTATTGAAAAGGAGCTACTCTCCATTGTCCTGAATCTCCAGCACTTTGCTCCATACCTACAAGGTGCCAGGTCTACCACCATCTTCTCAGACCACAATCCTCTCCGCGTCTTACATCAAGCCCAATTCACTAACCAGCGTCTACTACGATGGGCTTTATATCTGCAAGATTTCAACCTGGAGATCCGCTATATCAAGAGTTCTGACAACATCATAGCTGACGTCCTCTCCAGAGTCTATGAAGTAGAAGCAACTCCAACTATCACTCTATCACACGAAGACGTAACTTCTTCCAGAACCGCAGGCTTCGGGGGAGAGTTGTGACGATAATCTCTTTCAAGAGAGATTGAGCCCGCTCTTCCCTACATAATTACGTCAAAATACAAGATACGTTCACCAAGTATCGCCAAACGTTTTGCCCAGAGAGCAAATCGTACCCAGCACACCTGGCCACCGCCGGAACCAGCTAACTGCTCATCCTCTGCCTGCCTGTTGCTGATTGGCTGGTGTCTCGTCGCCACTGCCCTCCGCAACCACCACAAGTCGACGTCTGAGCTGCAGTGCGCCAGTCTCGTCAGAATATCTCAGTGCTCCATGCAGTTGACATCTCTCGCTGGTAGACTAAGCCATTGCTTTCGTGTACTAAGGGAGGTGGCAGCTCGAAGCCAGTATTCCAGCACCCACTCATATTTTATTTTGCTATCACTGTAACTTACTTGTCATAGCGTAACTTTTCATTTGCCAGTGATTATTCATGTTATTTTGTTTGTTGACTTGTCCTGCATATTTTTATGAGATTACCTTTATTCATGTCTTGTTTTCTAGAGTAATTAAAATTTCCTTGTTTATAAACTTGTGTTTTGTGTGTTTTCCCATTACCTTACCACAGACGAAAGGGCAAACTTTTCTCTTTTTTTTTTGTGATGTGACGAGGCCCTGCCCCTAGCTTTTGAAACAGCCGAACACCAACGCTTTACCGTCACAATGTATATATATATATATATATATATATATATATATATATATATATATATATATATATATATATATATATATATATATATATATAAGAAGTCAACACTAGCAATCAACAGCCAATTAATGCACAACTATATTCTACCCACTTCAAGACTCCGCTTCAATATAGAAGCATCAAGAAATATTGACCAATAGGATTTCTACAATTACTTCCATTCATTACCCATTGTTTCGAGTTCTGTCTTGTGTTTGAATTTAATACCCATTCAATACCTATTGTTTCGTGTTTTGTCTTGTGTTGGAATTTAATACCCATTGAATACCCATTGTTGAAAGTTCGTTTTTCACCTCATCCCCCTCACCCAAATGTAGATGTAAACCTCGAAGTTGTGTAAAGCTCTATTCAGTTTCAGTTGTGTGTTTGTAAACTAAAGTCTTTGAAAATGTAATAAGTTTTACGAAACGCACTCAAGTGTCGCGTCAGACTAGAAATAAAAATGAATTTTGGAGAATTGATCTTTGAATTTCCATCAACAGTGAAAAGAAATGTAAGAAAGATAGAGAAAATTCGTGTTAGAATTATTAATCTTACTTTTTCGGTCATATTTAATAATATATGTCTACAGGAAAGACTGCTACCAAAATATACTAATATATATATATATATATATATATATATATATATATATATATATATATATATATATATATATATATATATATATATATATATATATATATATATATATATATATATATATATTAGTATATTTTGGTAGCAGTCTTTCCTGTAGACATATATTATTAAATATGACCGAAAAAGTAAGATTAATAATTCTAACACGAATTTTCTCAATCTTTCGTACATTTCTTTTCACTGTTGGAGGTAATTCAAAAATCAATTCTCCAAAATTCATTTTTATTTCTAGTCTGACGCGACACTTGAGCGCGTTTCGTAAAACTTATTACATTTTCAAAGACTTTATACATACACAACTGAATGGAACTTACATATCTCCGATTTGTTTATATCTACTTTTGAGTGAGGTGGATGGGGTGAGGTGGTATTTAATAGGGTATTAATTTCATCAACACAAGACAGAACACGAAACAATGGGTATTGAAATGGAAGTGATTGTAGAAAGCCTATTGGTCCATATTTCTTGATGCTTCTATATTGGAGCAGAGTCTTGAGGTGGGTAGAATATAGTTGTGCATTAATTGGCTGTTGATTGCTGGCGTTGACTTCTTAATGTGCAGTGCCTCGCAAACGTCAAGTCGTCTGCTATCACTGTATCTATCGATGATTTCTGTGTTGTTTACTAGGATTTCTCTGGCGATGGTTTGGTTGTGGGAAGAGATTATATGTTACTTAATGGAGCCCTGTTGCTTATGCATCGTTAAACGCCTAGAAAGAGATGTTGTTGTCTTGCCTATATACTGGTTTTTTTGGAGCTTACAGTCCCCAAGTGGGCATTTGAAGGCATAGACGACGTTGGTGTCTTTTAAAGCGTTCTGCTTTGAGTCTGGAGAGTTTCTCATGAGTAGGCTGGCCGTTTTTCTGGTTTTATAGTAAATCGTCAGTTGTATCCTCTGATTTTTGTCTGTAGGGATAACGTTTCTATTAACAATATCTTTCAGGACCCTTTCCTCCGTTTTATAAGCTGTGGAAAAGAAGTTCCTGTAAAATAGTCTAATAGGGGGTATAGGTGTTGTGTTAGTTGTCTCTTCATCTTTTAACGATGCATAAGCAACAGGGCTCCATTAAGGAACATATAATCTCTTCCCACAACCAAACCATCGCCAGAGAAATCCTAGTAAACAACACAGAAATCATCGATAGATACAGCGATAGCAGACGGCTTGACGTTTGCAAGGCACTGCACATTAAGAAGTCAACACCAGCAATCAACAGCCAATTAATGCACAACTATATTCTACCCACCTCAAGACTCCACTCCATTATAGAAGCATCAAAAAATATGGACCAATAGGCTTTCTACAATCACTTCCATTTCAATACCCATTGTTTCGTGTTCTGTCTTGTGTTGATGAAATTAATACCCTATTAAATACCACCTCACCCCATCCACCTCACTGAAAAGTAGATATAAACAAATCGGAGATATGTAAGTTCCATTCAGTTGTGTATGTGTAAAGTCTTTGAAAATGTAATAAGTTTTACGAAACGCGCTCAAGTGTCGCGTCAGACTAGAAATAAAAATGAATTTTGGAGAATTGATTTTTGAATTACCTCCAACAGTGAAAAGAAATTTACGAAAGATTGAGAAAATTCGTGTTAGAATTATTAATCTTACTTTTTCGGTCATATTTAATAATATATATATATATATATATATATATATATATATATATATATATATATATATATATATATATATATATATATATATATATATATATATATATATATATATATATATATATGTCGTACCTAATAGCCAGAACGCACTTCTCAGCCTACTATGCAAGGCCCGATTTGCCTAATAAGCCAAGTTTTCATGAATTAATATATTTTCTCTAATTTTTTTCTTATGAAATGATAAAGCTAACCATTTCATTATGTATGAGGTCAATTTTTTTTTATTGGAGTTAAAATTAACGTAGATAAATGACCGAACCTAACAAACCCTACCTAACCTAACCTAACCTATCTTTATAGGTTAGGTTAGGTTAGGTAGCCGAAAAAGTTAGGTTAGGTTAGGTTAGGTAGGTAAGGTTGTCGAAAAACAATTAATTCATGAAAACTTGGCTTATTAGGCAAATCGGGCCTTGCATAGTAGGCTGACAAGTGCGTTCTGGCTACTAGGTACGACATATATATATATATATATTTATATATATATATATATATATGTCGTACCTAATAGCCAGAACGCACTTCTCAGCCTACTATGCAGAGCCCAATTTGCCTAATAAGCCAAGTTTTCATGAATTAATGTTTTTTCGACGACCTAACCTACCTAACCTAACCTAACCTACCCTTTTCGGTTACCTAACCCAACCTAACCTATAAAGATAGGATAGGTTAGGTTAGGAAGGGTTGGTTAGGTTCGGTCATATATCTACGTTAATTTTAACTACAATAAAACAAAATTGACCTCATACATAATGAAATGGGTAGCTTTATCATTTCATAAGAAAAAAATTTGAGAAAATATATTAACTCAGGAAAACTTGGCTTATTAGGCAAATCGGGCCATGCAAAGTAGGCTGAGAAGTGCGTTCTGGCTACTAGGTACGACATATATATATATATATATATATATATATATATATATATATATATATATATATATATATATATATATATATATATATATATATATATATACAGAGAGAGAGAGAGAATAACCACATGTGAAAAATAGAAAATGCTTAAAGCGTTTTCGGCAAGTTCGCCTTCATCAGAGCAAAGTAGAATGATCATTCTACTTTGCTCTGATGAAGGCGAAATAGCCGAAAACGCGTGAAACATTTTCTATTTTTCACATGTGGTTATTCTGCATACTTGGATCAGTGTTTTTGTGATCATTGTTGAATATATATATATATATATATATATATATATATATATATATATATATATATATATATATATATATATATATATATATATATATATATATATATATATATATATATATATGTATATATATATATATATATATATATATATATATATATATATATATATATATATATATGTCGTACCTAGTAGCCAGAACGCACTTATCAGCCTACTATTCAAGGCCCGATTTGCCTAATAAGCCAAGTTTTCATGAATTAATTGTTTTTCGAGTACCTAACCTACCTAACCTAACCTAACCTAACTTTTCCGGCTACCTAACCTAACCTAACCTAACCTATAAAGATAGGTTAGGTTAGGTAGGGTTGGTTAGGTTCGGTCATATATCTACGTTAATTTTAACTCCAATAAGTAAAAATTGACCTCATACATAATGAAATGGGTAGCTTTATCATTTCATAAGAAAAAAATTAGAGAAAATATATTAATTCAGGAAAACTTGGCTTATTAGGCAAATTTGGCCTTGCATAGTAGGCTGAGAAGTGCGTTCTGGCTACTAAGTACGACATATATATATATATATATATATGTCGTACCTAATAGCCAGAACGCACTTCTCAGCCTACTATTCAAGGCCCGATTTGCCTAATAAGCCAAGTTTTCATGAATTAATGTTTTTTCTTCTACCTAACCTACCTAACCTAACCTAACCTAGCTTTTTTTGGCTACCTAACCTAACCTTACCTATAAATATAGGTTAGGTTAGGTTAGGTAGGGTTGGTTAGGTTCGGTCATATATCTACGTTAATTTTAACTCCAATAAAAAAAAATTGACCTCATACATAGAGAAAAGGGTTGCTTTATCATTTCATAAGAAAAAAATTATAGTAAATATATTAATTCAGGAAAACTTGGCTTATTAGGCAAATCGGGCCTTGAATAGTAGGCTGAGAAGTGAGTTCTGGCTACTAGGTACGACATATATATATATATATATATATATATATATATATATATATATATATGTCGTACCTAATAGCCAGAACGCACTTCTCAGCCTACTATTCAAGGCCCGATTTGCCTAATAAGCCAAGTTTTCATGAATTAATGTTTTTTCGTCTACCTAACCTACCTAACCTAACCTAACCTAGCTTTTTTTGGCTACCTAACCTAACCTTACCTATAAATATAGGTTAGGTTAGGTTAGGTAGGGTTGGTTAGGTTCGGTCATATATCTACGTTGATTTTAACTCCAATAAAAAAAAATTGACCTCATACATAGAGAAAAGCGTTGCTTTATCATTTCATAAGAAAAAAATTATAGTAAATATATTAATTCAGGAAAACTTGGCTTATTAGGCAAATCGGGCCTTGAATAGTAGGCTGAGAAGTGAGTTCTGGCTACTAGGTACGACATATATATATATATATATATATATATATATATATATATGTCGTACCTAGTAGCCAGAACGCACTTGTCAGCCTACTATGCAAGGCCAGATTTGCCTAATAAGCCAAGTTTTTCTGAATTAATATGTTTTCTCTATTTTTTTTCTTATGAAATGATAAAGCTACCCATTTCATTATGTATGAGGTCAATTTTTTTTATTGGAGTTAAAATTAACGTAGATATATGACCAAACCTAACCATCCCTACCTAACCTAACCTAACCTATCTTTAGAGGTTAGGTTAGGTGAGGTAGCCGAAAAAGTTAGGTTAGGTTAGGTTAGGTAGGTTAGGTTGTCGAAAAACAATTAATTCAGGAAAACTTGGCTTATATATATATATATATATATATATATATATATATATATATATATATATATATATATATATATATATATATATATATGTATATATATATATATATATATATATATATATATATATATATATATATATATATATATATATATATTTATATATATAAATATATATATATACATACATATTAGGGGTACCACCTCTGGTGCAATTGCAGGGACCCACATCCTCGAAGAAGAAAACAAAGAGCATTCAGAGAAGATCTTGTGGTTTCTCACTGAATACTTTAATTTTTTCTTCTCCTACCACCCCTATTGTTTTTTGTATGTTTTGTTTTATGTTGTTTTATTTTATTGCTATACTACAGTTTACAGAGAACACACACACACAAATAAATAGCAATTAAACAATCATCGTTTGAAGACCTCGTCCAGCTCCTCGGAGGTTGGGTGCGTACCCAGGATACAGCACGCATTTCCCCTCTGAACTGCGACACTGAGGCGCTGGAACAGGAAACTGGCTACTCGTGGGTCTCTAGTTTTCCCAATGAGTTCCTTACCCACCTCCTTTAAAAACTCGAGTGCACATTTACCCCAGGCGCCCAGAGTCTCAGAGCCTATCGGCACGAACCTGTAACAACGTTCTAGGTCTCTGTACTTGTTGATTTTCTGGGTCTCCCTGAAGGTGGCTGCCCCACCTCCCTCCGCTGAGTTGTAATGTAGATAGGTATCAGCTAATGAAGATGCATAGGTGTAATTCCATACGACCTGTTTACCTTCCCTCCATGGCTGCAGGGTGACTCCATCTGGGCGTTTTTGGCTGTTGTCAGGTCTGCACAACTGGGGTTCCCTTTGTGCTGGATTTGCCAGCTGTAGCCAAACTTCTCTTGATGATGTCATTGACTGCTTCGTGTCTGGCAATCTTTCCCTGTGTCTTACGACAGATGAGACCATTTCTGCCGTATTGGTCCGCCCGTGCATGGCCGCAAACACACCGGTGTTAGGTGGAGATAGGGGCGGCCAGGTACAGAGCAATACCAATACACCAATGGTCCAGGCGGGTTCCCAAGGCGGAATTAGGAACTGCCAACAGGAAGTCCCGAGCATGGGGGGCTTGCACAGCTAGGAGACGCGCTTTGTTCTTCTGAGAAGCTGCCTCCTGCAATGCTTTGGCGATGTTCTCCACTATGGGGCTATCCCATTTGGCCTGTTTACCGTCGTTTGGAAAAGTTGGTAGAGTGTGTGAATTGGCAAGAGTGTCCCACTGGCCAGCTCCTTCCACAAATTTGGGATCACGAATCCCAGTGAAGTTCCTTAGGCATTCTGGTAGTATTTCATTCACTAATTCACTTGTAGCACTGGTCGAGGATAAGAATGCCGGCAATGCTAACTGTGTCGCCTTGCGAATACCTATACCCCCGAGTCTAACTGGGAGCGTTGTTTGGGTCCACTGGTCATCTTGCAGGGAAAGGTTTAACACTTTCATAGTTATTGTCTTTAGGAGTGAGTCGTATTCCGTTAATTTTGGGCTGCCGAAGGAAGGAGCACACCTGAGGAAATAAGTAAGTCTGGGTAAGGCTAGGCACCTTGTAAGAAGGTACAAAGCATCGTGAGCATCCACAGCTCCTATTCTCGCCCCCATCCTCCTCAGGTCTTTAAGCTTTTCTTCGAGGACTACCTCAATGGCTTTCGAGCCCAGAGGTGTCCCTAGCAGCACACTGTCGGTGGGAGCGATCACTAGGGCACCTGGCAATAAGATTCGTACTGCATCTATGACTGGTTGGCCGGATGAGATGATTTCACACTTTGATGGATTTAGTGTAAGGCCTTAGTCCTCTCCCTTAGATTTCACTAGCTGAAGATCTCCTAGCAGGGATTCCTGTGTCTCTGCCAGGGGTGCCATCGTCCAGGAACCAGATGTTGAATTCGCTGGACATCCTGCTTGTGACCTCCTTAGCTGCCATGCAGAAAGGAAAAGGGGCAAGTGGGTCTTCCTGCTGGACACCTTCTGCGGAAACAACTTCATGTTCCCCAAACAACAGTGTCGATTCCCTACTGTACCCTGCTGAAACGAAGGGAAGTAGACAAGGAAAGCTTGTTCGAACTGCTTCCAGTACCACATCCCTTTTTACCTGGTTGAAGGCATTTTTAAAGTCTAATTTAATTAATACCTTATTTTCTGGGAGGTGCTTGATATAGGCTCGTGCTGCATGAGCTGCTGCTTCACAGCCATGGGGGACACCAAAACCTAGTTGATGGGGTCGAATTTTATATATCTTATCTTTCCAACGATCTATTTGTCAATCCAACCATCTGCCTATCCATTCATTTATCTATCTACTCATATGTCTACCCATATATTCATCCATCTATCTATCCTACTCATCAGTGTATCCATCCGTCTATCAATCTATCCATCTACCCATCCACCTATCTATCAATCCATCTATCTGCTGTTCGTCTCTGTCTACCTCTCTGTCTCTATCTTTAGCTGTGTTTGTCAGTCTCTCTGTTTCCGGGTCCCTATCTCTGTCTTTCTCTCTTTATATCTTTATATCTGTCAGTCTGTCTGCCTGTATTTCTATCTGTCTATGTGTCTGTCTGTCTGTCTCTCTCTCTCTCATAAACAAAATAATTGTCTATGTGTGGTGGTCAGCAGTGCGAGTTGTTCAGTGGTGTGAACTAAAAAAGAATAGTTACCCCTTACTCTGATAAAGAATGGAGGAGATGAGAAACCTTTGATGCACTGAAAAAATTATTGACAACAAGAAATTTCTGATAATTTTCCTAAGATCAGTAAAAAATGTCCCATATTACCTAAATGCTTTTCTATAAAATTTTGAAAATACATAGCTGTGTAGCTGTGCGACACGGCCAAAAATCGTCGTGGAAGGATCTGAATGTAGCACTGGCACGCTGTTCCTTTTTAAGTCTTGAGACCTCTACTAGCCTATGTTCATCCCGTTCCCCAGACTACCCCCTCTGCCAAATTGCGTGAGTCTAGCCCTAACCGTGTGGCCTCCAAATTTTAACAGACGAAGGTTCTCTCCTATAGCATGTAATAGAGGGATAACCCGGCGTTGCCCGGGTCTGTCTGTGCGTGTCTCTCATCTGTCCATCTCTATATCCCGCTATATATCTCTATTTGTCTATCAATTCATCCATTTGTCTCTGTGTCTAGCTATCCATCTTTCTCTACATCTATATGTTGGTCAATCTATCCAACAATCTTACCAACTATCAATCCATCTATATACATAAAAATAAACCCATTCATTTATCGATCATCTCCCCATCCATAAAATCATCTTGTTATCGATCTATGAATCCGTCTATCAATCTGTCCATCAATCTATCCATCCTTCCATCCATTCATCTATCCACATATCTATCCATTTATCTATATGTCTATCTATCAATCCCTCATTAAATCTTTTTATCCATCAATCCATATATATCTAAATCTATCTTTAAATCCACCCTTTGGGCAGCCATCTGTCATTCAATCTATATATCTATCTAGTTTTTTATCCACCTATTTATCCATATATTTATATATCTAGTCATCAATCTAAATATGCAACTAATCATCTTCCTACCCATCCAACTGCTTTACATCTATCTTTTCCTCTATCCATCCATCCCTTCATCCATCTACTTATCTGTCTATCCATTTATCTATCAATGCATTTGTTCATCCTCCAATCCATCTATCCATCCACCTATATCCGCCCATCTCTCTACTGTATATGTCTCTGCTTCTGACTTTGTTTCTGCCCCTCTCTTTCTCTGTCATAGACAAAGGACAGGCAGAGAGAGAGACTGTTTCTGCCTGTCTATCTCTAGCTATGTGTCTGAGTTTCTGTTTGTCTCCCTCTTTCTCTGTAGCTGTCTTTATCTTTTTTATCTCTCTTTCTCTGTCTGTCTCTTTTTCATATAAAAAATATAATTGTCTTTGTGTGGGTGGTCAGCAGTAAGAGGAGCGCTGTTGAATGAAATACTAAAAAACGAATAGTTCCCCCTTAGACTGTTAGAAAGCCGAGGCTCGGAACCTTTGATATTGTGTAAAGATCGTCTGTTTTATGGGAGTACGGGCAAATTATTGACAGCAAAAAGTTTGTTAATTTTCCCGAGATCAGTGAATAATGCTTCATATTACCATATGAAAATAATTATTTGAAAATTTAGTTTTAAAAATATTTAGCTGCATAATTAGCTGACAGTGCCAAAAATCATCATGGGGGTGTGAATGGGGCCTGGCACGTTACTCCCTTTTAAATTTTGGTGACACCGACCAGCCTATGTTCATCTCGTTCCCCAGACCATTCCCTCTTTCAGTATGGGTAATATCTAGCCCCATCTGTGTGATCTCTGACTTTCAACAGACTAGCAGACATTATCTCTAATGGTACTGATTATAAAATATAAATATTGAATTTTGTCACGTGATACGTGCAGTGTGCTATGTTGCATTCCTATATAATGTTGGAATGCATATGTGTAACTTTTACCATATTTAGCTCTAGCGTTGACGTCTGTTCCAGCGTCGAGGAGGACCTTCACAGTGTTGTCGTGACCTTCTATGGCTGCCCTATGAAGGGCTGTCCAGCCTGTCAACAGATACCACAATTGTTATCATGCATTAACCATCACTATTCCAATACTCTGTAAATTATTGAAATAAGCTGTTCTAGTTTATTTTTTTTTTTATGCTTGTGACGTGTTACGACTCTGAATATTTTGTAAAACTGTTGTCACCCTAAATTTAAGAGAGGAAGATCGTGTTAATCTTTTTAATAGACCATTAAAATATCCGACATCCAACCAGTTCTTATTTGACACTATATTACTTGTGACGAGAGCGACAGTGGTGCTATTGTCATGCCTGAAACGCTGAGTGTATTAGTGGCTTGAGGCATAGTATTTACTTGTCCTACCTAGAGATCCAACATTCTTCTCATATACCATTTTGTATGTATATGCTTTTCCCCTAATAAATATTATTATTAGTATTTTAAATATTAACATTATTATTATTATTATTATTATTAATATTATTATTATTATTTTAAATATTAACATTATTATTATTATTATTTTAAATATTAACATTATTATTATTATTATTATTATTATTATATACATAAGAAGAGCATTATGCAGTATGCAGCAATAGCGGACCAACCAACAATAGCTGACTTTACAAGGGTGAACCGATAGCTCCAGTTTTGCCATCGTCAGGTAACCAATATAACCTTTAAAAGCATCGTTCACAATAAACCTTGGCAATACTAGCTCGAGTAAAGATAAACATTGTTGCCATCACCATTCAACCAATATAACCATAAATAGTATGTAACTGATGATATTTGAGAATGGCTTATGGAGGCATGAGGAACATCGTGGTCGTCTTCAGTTAACAATGACCTTCACAAATACTCTGAACACTACCATTTGTTATCTTACCATGCACGCTTAAGGCATGAACAACACAAGGTTACGCCTGACAAATATTATTATAATTTATGGTATCTTGCTTCACTAGTTGGCATCTAACCATACTGACTTGAGAAAAGAGCAACAATTTGTTATCATTGTCAGATTAACACGATGATCCCTGCTGATATCCAGCATCAACTAAATTGATATATGATCACACACGTCTCTTTCAACTTGTGGGGCTCCAGACACCCGTGTCTCCACCGGTCCCCCTCCGCAGAAAATAATAAAAAGAAACACAGAAGTAATACCCCCAACTGACACCTCTGTGATGCCATTGGCACCATAATAAGTCACCTAACCCCGTTTAATGTTTTGTAGGATGGGGCGATGTTGAATTAACATCAACAAGAACCTGTTGGCATATACCTCATCTACTGCATAACCCGTAAGGAAGTCTTCTATCAGTTATATTCTCTCAGGTGACCCACAACCCACTCTCAGTTTATTATTTCCCAACTCGATTTTATCTTAAAATTAATGTAACTAGCCAGAAATCTGAATTTTCTTTCAAGAATTATCAGATCCGCAGAGGCAAGGAGTGAATCATCTTAATCTAAAAGAACTGTGACATATAATTTTACAAAAATATAATAAAACGAAATGTGGATGGTACCTCAATGTTACCCTTCGACTCTCTACCTGAATCTTATCACCAGAATAGTGTTAAATGAACTAATTTATATAAACATCTTCCCTGCAATTAGAGCAGCTCTCACTGAAAATATCCATTACCAATATGTCTTCAGAGTTAACTCTGGGATGCAGCTTCCACTCCCTATATATAGTGATCATGGATGGATAAGTTAATAAGTGCAAGTACGTATATATTCAGTAGCTACAAGAACAAAATGTATGGTTAATACATACATAATAACAATGTTTTCGGTATTTCTACACTCTTGGAAGGTGGTTATCCTTAAAGACATTCAATATAAGTGTTCACAAGATTACAATAGTACACCGAAATATAATACTAATAATGATGACCATCAACACGTCACTGGGCCTCTACCTCATCTTCCGACTATCCTCAACCAACACTTCTGGCACTTTGCCTAACAGTCACAATGGACTTAACTGGTTGTCCGACTGCAGCTTGATATTGATGCCTAAAAGAATACACCAATGACTCTCATTTTCAACCATTGCATGGGACATACACGCTCTTACATGCACTACATGTCATAAATAAATGAGTCACGTCAGTCCAGTTGGATTTTATAAACCACTGACATGGATATGGATCCCTGGTGGTCCTTAATTAAGGTATGTCGTATATTTCCTTGCTTGTTGTCTTGCTCTTTTGCCTCTCAGTAGGTGTACAGAGTTCTGCAGTCATCCAAAACCAGAATAATACTTTCCTAACAAGAAATGTAAACACAAAAATATATATGAATTAGTGTTGCCTGGAAACCCTCCTCATATATTCTAGTTGGTGGTATCTGCCACCTCCCCACTGAGCTCATGTACTACCTTTCCAAAGACCAAGTCCATTCCATCCAGTGGTAGACCCTAAAGACGCATTCGTCAATTGCTGTTCATAACATGCTGTTCATTCAAAATAGGAATTTTCTCAAATATAAATTATTATTGTTATATCTTAGCATACTGTGCAAATTTAGGTATTAGTTAGGTTAAGATAGGTTTTTAGGTTCTGTTGGCGATTATTTGTAATTGTAGTATGTGGGTGAAGCATTTACAGCCTTTTAGTTCGAACCAAATTCATTGTTGATGAGGACGGACTGCATATATTACTGCCGCACACTGGGAGAGATCAGTTACAGCCCCGCTCCTGTGCCAGGTGAGTACGACAGACTCACCATAGCCCACAACCCCTCCTCGACTCAAGTCCATTACATTCAGCGGTCGACCCCACAGACGCATTCATTAATTTTTACATGCTGTTCATTCAAAACGGAAATCTTCTCATATATAAATTAACATTATAGTATATTGGCATATTGTGCATATATAGGCATAGGTTAGGTTAGGTGCTTAGGTTCTGTTGGCGATTATTTGTATTTGTATTAGCATTTAGAGCGTTGTGGGTCGAACAAAATTCGTCAGTGAAGCACTTGTTCCGGAATTGTTTAAACGTCAGCAGTTGTGAGTCGTGTGTAAACCGATTTTCATTCATAAACAGGGGGTTTGGCTGGTGCATGGAATCACTTTTGTGTCTTTGTTTGGAGGACGGGCTGTAGCCCGTGCTTTTTGGAACTTTTTGTTATGAGTAGCTGAATATAAAACAACTTGGGAGAGATGCTGTTTCAAGCGAGCCGGCGAGCCTTACAGAGTGTGAGGAGCATTATTTCATTGGTACTGAGGGCTATTGTGAGTGTATCAGTTGAACTGCTAAGTCTTTAGCTCTCGCTTATGGTACATGTCATCAGGTACCATGCTTTACAAGATTATGGTGCAGTTCCGAGGACCCAGACCATTACCTGGACGGAGATATTTCATATTCTTGGTAGCAGCACTGGTGTTGTACCGATTGACATAAAAGAAAATGGCAATAGAGCCCTGCCCCTATTCTCTAGTGATAATGCTCTTCAGAGGCACTATCTTCCACCTCGACGATACCTGGTAGTGACGGCTGTTTTTGGTCGGCGTATAAGCATCTGGATTACCGACCAACCTATAGTCGACCTCATCGATAGCATCAGCACACAAAACTGCACTAACTGGGGTTGCAGAAAAAATAACTGAGAATGAAGCTAGCGATCAACAGTGAAACTCACCTTCAACTCTGCTGATGAAGAGACCCTTGTTGAAGACACCTGATTCAGATTCTTTGGTATATTCACGCCACTAAGGCAAGTAACGAGGGAGAGAGAGGTTCATCCACTTCGACAAGGCTGCAAATATTACCACCAGCAACAGGTGGGTGTGGGGGCACCAGCAACAGGTGGGAGTGGGGGGCACCAGCAACAGGTGGGAGTGGGGGGCACCAGCAATAGGCGGGTGTGGGGAGCACCATCAACAAGTGGGTGTGGGGGCACCAGCAACTGGTGGGTTTGGGGGCAACAGGTGTGTGTGGGAGGCAACAGGTGGGTGTGGAAGGCACCAGCAACAGGTGGGTGTAAGGGGCACTAGCAACAGGTGGGTGTGGGGTGAACTAGCAACAGCTGGGTGTGGAGGGCACCAGTAACAGGTGGGTTTGGGTCCACCAGCAACAGGTTGGTGTGGGGGCATCAGTAACAGGTGGGTGTGGGGGCACCAACAACAGGTGCGTGTAGGGGCACCAACAACAGGTGCGTGTGGGGGCACCACCCAGCAAACACAATTCGTATAGAAAACATTCGTCTATCTCTTCCCATAGGTGTAGGAATGACTTGCATTGATAATGGTGCAGGAGAGCCTTTGAGAAACTTTTAATCCAAAAATCCAAACACATAGGTTTTGATAATAAAAAAATTTACTACAACTATTTTGTTCCTAATGTTTTACAAATAGTTTTTACATGTTTAAATATAAATTTTATGGAGTTTTTTTGTAAAATTCATTAATAAATTGTTAATGATAATTAATGGCTGAATGAAACCTTCAAAATACATTTAGTTATTCTATGATCAGAAAAAGTTGTTTTCTAAATTTTCAACAAATCGCTCTTTTTAACACAATTTGACTCCTAATGTATTCCATTAAACACTAATATCATGTTTAAATATAAAATGTATGTATTATTCCCTAAAATAATTTATATAAATTGTAAATGTTGCTCAATAGCAGTATGAAATATTCTGAAGACTTTTTTTTGTCCTACATTCTCAATGTTTACATGTTTACATTCTCTGAAGTATAGATGTCAAGGCTGTGTCCTTCACTCTCACCACAGATTCTTACACTCTTCTGCATGCTTTACTATAATTGTTTCCATTCTGAATCTCCATGGACATTAGTATCCAAAATGAAACCAACGTGGTTTCCTTCAGCAGCCAGCACATTTGCTCATTCATTTCCACAGATTCAAGGAGGAGGAGGGCGAGAAGGAAGGACGAGGAGGAAGGAGGAGGAGGCCGAGGAGCAGGGAGGAGGGCGAGAAGGAAGGAGGAGGAGGGAGGAGTAGGGCGAGGAGAAAGGAGGAGCAGGATGAGGAGGAAGGAGGAGGAGGAGTAGAGCGAGGAGGTAGGAAGAGTAGGGCAAGAAAGAAGGAAGAGGGCGAAGAGGAAGGAGAAGGAGGGCGAGGAGTAAGGAGGAGGGCAAATAGGAGGAGGAGGGCGAGGAAGAAGGAGTAGGACGAGGAGGAAGGAGGGCGAGGAAGAAGGAGGACGAGGAGTAAGGAGGAGGGCGAAAGGAAGGAGAGGTGGAATGAGGAAGAGGACAAGGAGGAGGAGGGTGAGGAGTAAGGAACAGAACGAGGAGGAGGAGGAATTAAGGAGAAGAGACCGAGGAGGAAGGAGGTGGAGGAGGAAGAGGGGAAGGAGGTCGAGGCAGAGGAGGAAGGAAGATGAGGTAGAGGAGGAATGAGTAGGTCTAGGAGGAATGAGTAGGTCTAGGAGGACGGGGAAGAGGGAAGGAGGAGGACGTCGGGGAGGGGGGAGAATAGCAGGGGTTGAAGTAGTGGAGGGAATCAGGGGAGGGCGAAGAAGGGGGATGAGAAGGAAGGGGAAGAGGAGGGGGGGAGAAGTAAGAGAACGGAGAGCTAAGGAGGGGGAGGGGTAATAGAAGGGGGGGGGAAGAGAAGGGAAAGAGGAGGAGGAGGGGTAAGGGAAGTGGGATAAGGATGGGGGAAGGGGTAAGAGAAGGGGGATGTGAAGGAAGGGAAAGAGGAGGGGTAAGAGAAAGGGAATGAGGAGGAGGAGGGGGTAAGAAGGGGGGAGGGAGTGTAACGGGACCTGTGTGAGGCATGGAGCATGTACACTATAGGCCTACAGAGTTGCCATGACGTGTTAGGGCGCTGGATTATACAGGCATGTCTTGGTAGATGACTATGGTGTGTTCATCTTCATCAAATACAGCAAGAAAAATAAAGAATAAGATGTTTTGCTTAACTTTATCTCCGATTTTACTAATGAATTAAATAAATATTATTAAGTGAACAATGCAAGTTGGTGAGGCAGCGAGGGTTGTCGTCTGGATCTCAACAGGCGAGGGTCAGTAGTAGCCAGCTGACCATCACCTGGGTGGTCCAGTGTTTATACCCGCGCGTAGTGACCATCACCCCCTCCCCCTGCTCTTCACCTTCCTTCTCTTACCCCTCCCTTCTTTCCCTTCCTCCTCATCCCCCTTCTCTTGCCCCTCCTCTCTTCCCCTTCCTACTCATCCCCCCTTCTCTTACCCCTCCCCCTCCTTTTTCCCTTCCTCTTCCCCTCCTCCTCATCCCCCTTCCCTTACCCCTCCCCCTCCTCTTCCCCTTTCTTCTCATCCCTCCTTCCCTTGCCCCTCCTCTCTTCCCCTTCCTCCTCATCCCCCTTCTCTTACTCCTCCCCCCACCTTCTCTTACCCCTTCCCCCTCCTCTTCCCCTTCTCTTCCCCTCCTCTTCCCCTTCTCATCCCCCTTCTCTTACTCCTCCACCTCTTCCCCCCTCCCCCTCTTACCTGTATTACTCTTACCCCTGCTATTCTTCCCCCTCTTCTTCTCCTCCGTTACCTAATTCCCCCTTTCCCCCCAGACGTCCTGCTCCTTCCCCCCTCCTCCTTTCCTCTCCCCCTTCTTCCTCCTTCCTCTTAGACCTACTCCTTGCTTCTCTTTTTCATCTTCCTTCCTCCTCTGCCTCGACCTTCTTCTCCTCCTCCCTCCTCGACCTCATCCTTCTACCTGGAATTTTTCCTCCTTGACCTCTTCCTCCTCGACCTTCTCCTTCCACCTCTTTCTCGACCTCCGTCTCTGCGACCTTCCTACCTTACCAACTCTTCCTTCCTCTTCGACCTCCTACTCTTTCTTTCTTCTTGCTCTTCTCCTTAACCTCCTCTTTAACATCCTCCTCCTTCCTTTTTGCCTTCCTCCTCGCCCTCCTCCTTCTCCTTCCTCCTTCTCCTTCCTCCTCGCCCTCCTCCTTCCTCCTCGCCCTCCTCCTCCTTCCTTCTCGCCCTCCTCCTTACTCCTCACCTCTCTCTCTAATCCTCCTCCTTCCTCCTCGCCCTCCTCCTTACTCCTCACCTCTCTCTCTAATCCTCCTCCTTCCTTCTCGCCCTCCTCCTCCTCGGCCTCCTCCTTAAAACTCGCCCTCCTCCTCCTTCCTCCTAGCCCTCCTCCTTCCTCCTCGCCCTCCTCCTTCATCCTCGCTCTCCTCCTCCTTCCTCTACGCCCTCCTACTCCTCGACCTCCTCCTCATTCCTCCTTGCTCTCCTCCTCCTCCTTCCTCGATGCCCTCCTGCTCCTCGCTCTCTTCCTTGCCCTCCTTCTTCCTCGACCTCCTCCTCGCTCTCTTTCTTCCTTCTCGTCCTCGTCCTCCTTCCTTCTCACCCTCCTCCTTCCTTCTCGTCCTCCTCCTTACTCCTGTTCCGCGTCCTCCCTCTCCCTCCTCGCACTTCTCTTCCTCCTCGCTCTCCTCCTCCTTCCAAATTCGCCCTTCCCCTCCCCCTTCCTCCTTGCTCTCCTCCTCCATCCTCCTTCCTCACTCTCCTCCTTCCTCCTCGCCCTTCTCCTTCGTCCTCGCCCTCCTCTTCCTTCCTCCTCGCTCTCCTTCTCCTCCTTCCTCCTCACCCTCCTCTTTCCTTCTCGCCCTCCTCCCTCCTCCTCGCCCTCCTTCCTCCTCCTTCCTCCTTCCTCTCCTCCTCCTCCTTCCTCCTCGCTCTCCTCCTCCTTCTTCGCCCTCCTCCTTTCTCTTCGCCCTCTTACTCCTCCTTCCTCCTCTCCTTCCTCCTTGCCCTCCTTCCTCCTCTTCCTAATCCTCCTTCCTTCTCTCCCTCCTCATCCTTTTCCTCCTCCTTCCTCCTCGTTCTCCTTCTTTCTCCTCGCTCTCGCCCTCCTTCCTCCTCGCCCTCTTCCTCCTTACCCTCCTCCTTCCTCCTCTTTTCTCCTCAACCTCATCCTCTTACCTGGAATTCTTCCTTCATCCTCCTTGCTCTCCTCCTCCTCGCCCACCTCCTTCCTCCTCGACCTCCTATTCCTTCTTTCTCGTCCTCCTCCTCCTCGCTCTCCTTCTTCCTCCTCTTCCTTCTTCCTCCTTGCTCTCCTCCTTCCTCGTCGCCCTCCTGCTCCTCGCTCTCCTCCTTGCCCTCCTTCTTCCTCGACCTCCTACTCGTTCCTCCTCGCCCTGCTTTTTCCCCTCCTTCCTTCTCGTCCGCCTCCTCCTTACTCCTCTTCCGCCTCCTCCTCCTTCCCCCTCGGCCTCCTCCTTCCTCCTCGCTCTCCTCCATCCTCCACGCCCTCCTCCTTCCTCTCTCTCCTCCTTCCTCCTCGCCCTCCTACTTCCTCCTCGCCCTCCTCCTTCGTCTTCGCCCTCCTCCTCCTTCCTCCTCTCCCTACTCTTTCCACCTCGCCCTACACTTCCTTCCTCCCTCTTCGCCCTTCCTCCTCGCCCTCCTCCTTACTCCTTGCCCTCCTCCTCCTTCTTCTTCTTTGCTCTCATCCACCTCCTTCCTCTTCACCCTCCTCTTTCTTCCTCCTCCTTCCTCCTCGACCTCCTTTCTCCTCGACCTCACCCTCTTACCTGGAATTCTTCCTCCTTTCTCCTCGCCCTCCTCCTCCTTCCTCCTCGACCTCTTATTCCTTCTTTCTCGTCCGCCTCCTCGCTCTCCTCCTTCTTCTTCCTGGCCCTCTTCCTCCTTCCTCCTCCCTCGCCTCTTCCTCTTTCCTCTTCGCCCTCCTCCTCCTTCCTTCTCGCCCTCCTCCTTACTCCTCACCTCTCTTCCTACTCCTCCTTCCTCCTCGCCCTTCTCCTCCTCCTTCCTCCTCGGCCTCCTCCTCCTTATTCCTCCTCGCCCTCTTCCTCCTCTTCCTCCCTCTTTGCCCTCCTCCTCCTCCTTCCTCCTTGCTCTCCTCCTTCTTCCTCCTCGCCCTACTTCTCCTCGCCCTCCTTCCTCCTCGCTCTCCTCATCCTCAATGTCCTCTTTAACTTCCTCCTCTACCTCATCCTCCTTCCTCCTCTGCCTTGACCTCCTCCGCCTCCTTCCTCCTCGATCTCCTCCTTCCTCCTCTGCCTTGACCTCCTCCGCCTCCTTCCTCCTCGATCTCCTCCTTCCTACTCGACTTCAACCTCTTTCCTGGAATTCTTCCTCCCTCCTCCTCGACCTCTTCCTAAAAAAAATTAATAAAAATGATGAATTAACCTTTATTATGATCTTGTTTCTTTTTACTAAATGTTGAAATATACTTTTATATATCTACATTTATATAAATAACAGCAATAAAAAACTACGATTATGAAACATTTAAGGTTGCCACAAGGTTTAAAAAAAAATTTAGCCAACGTTTCGTGCAATACGTTTTAGAAACTTATTTACATCCAGATAAAATTACGCATCTAATGCGTGAAAACAAACGTTGCCCCTACTTTCCAACACTTTCCAGATACGTTGTGGCAACCTAAAATTGTTTCCTGGGCAGCAACAGGTGGGTGTGGCGGGCACCAGTAACAGGTGGGTGTGGGGGGCACCAGTAACAGGTGGGTGTGGGAGCACCAGCAACAGGTGGGTGTGGGGGCACCAGCAACAGGTGGGTGTGGGGGGCACCAGCAACAGGTGGTGTGGGGAGCACCAGCAACAGGTGGGTGTAGGTGGCACCAGCAACAGGTGGGTTTGAGGGGCACCAGCAACAAGTGGGTGTGAAGGGCACCAACAACAGGTGGGTGTGGGGGCACCAGCAACAGGTGGGTGTGGGGGCACCAGCAACAGGTGGGTGTGGGGGGCACCAGCAACAGGTGGGTGTGGGGAGCACCATCAACAGGTGGGTGTGGGGGCACCAGTAACAGGTGGGTGTGGGGGGCACCAGTAACAGGTGGGTGTGGGGAGCACCAGCAACTGGTGGGTGTGGGGGAACCAGCAACAGCTGGGTGTGGAGGCACCAACAACAGCTGGGTGTGGGGGGCACCAGCAACAGGTGGGTGTGAGGGGGCAACAGCTGGGTGTGGAGGCAACAGCTGGGTGTGGGGGCACCAGCAACAGCCCAGCAAACAATTTTAGGTTGCCACAGCATATCTGGAAAGTATTTGAAAGGATTGGAAACGTTTGTTTTATCGTATCAGATACGATATTGTGTGTGGACTTAAATAGGTTTCCAAAACTTATAACCAAGACATATGTATCTAACACTAATTTGAGATGTTGTGGCAACTTTACACTCCTAACATGAGTCATTCATAATCCATTCATACACCAATATGAATCTCTTGTGAAAGGTTTGAGCCTTATCTGAACCCTTTTCACATCTTTGTGTTTAAAGATAAATTTCTTGAAATTAAATTATATTATTTTATATTATATTATTTTTATTATATTTTATTTTATAATGTATTATTATTTTTCTTATATTTTTTTATATTATATTATTGTTTTCAATTTAAATATTAAAACCAATTTAAGGGTAAAAAAATCAAATAATTTATATTTCTTTTATTATTTACTAACAAATCAGCAAAAATACAAAAACATATGACCTATATAATTATATAATATATATATAAATAATATATATATATAAATAATTTATATAATATATATTATATATATATATATATATATATATATATATATATATATATATATATATTAGTGTAATATATAAGAATGTAGTGTAATAGTATATATATTATATATATTATATATTATATATATATATATATATATATATATAAATATATATATATATATATATATATATATATATATATGTCGTACCTAATAGCCAGAACGCACTTCTCAGCCTACTATTCAAGGCCCGATTTGCCTAATAAGCCAAGTTTTCATGAATTAATGTTTTTTCGTCTACCTAACCTACCTAACCTAACCTAACCTAGCTTTTTTTGGCTACCTAACCTAACCTTACCTATAAATATAGGTTAGGTTAGGTTAGGTAGGGTTGGTTAGGTTCGGTCATATATCTACGTTGATTTTAACTCCAATAAAAAAAAATTGACCTCATACATAGAGAAAAGCGTTGCTTTATCATTTCATAAGAAAAAAATTATAGTAAATATATTAATTCAGGAAAACTTGGCTTATTAGGCAAATCGGGCCTTGAATAGTAGGCTGAGAAGTGAGTTCTGGCTACTAGGTACGACATATATATATATATATATATATATATATATATATATATATATATATATATATATATATATATGTCGTACCTAGTAGCCAGAACTCACTTCTCAGCCTACTATGCAAGGCCCGATTTGCCTAATAAGCCAAGTTTTCATGAATTAATGTCTGCCTAACCTACCTAACCTAACCTAACCTACCGTTTTTTGGCTACCTAACCTAACCTTACCTATATATATAGGCTAGGTTAGGTTAGGTAGGGTTGGTTAGGTTCGGTCATATATCTACGTTAATTTTAACTCCAATAAAAAAAAATTGACCTCATACATAGTGAAAAGGGTAGCTTTATCATTCCATAAGAAAAAAATTATAGTAAATATATTAATTCAGGAAAACTTGGCTTATTAGGCAAATCGGGCCTTGAATAATAGGCTGAGGAGTGAGTTCTGGCTACTAGGTACGACATATATATATATATATATATATATATATATATATATATATATATATATATATATATATATATATATATATTTATATATAAATAATATATTTATATATAAATAATATATTTATATATAAATAATATATTTATATTTAAATAATATATATATAAATAATATATATATAAATAATATATATATAAATAATATATATATAAATAATATATATATAAATAATATATATATATAAATAATATATATATATAAATAATATGTATATATAAATAATATATATATATAAATAATATATATATGATAACCATCTTTGTAACCTATATGTAACTCCCTCTTTGTAACAAAGTTCAAATAAAGCAAATATATATGTGTACATACAAAAGAATGGGGGTGGTAGAAGATAATATTAGTGTTTAGTGAGTGACCACAAGGTCTCCTCTGAATACTTTTTATTTTCTTCTCCGAGGCTATGGGTCCCAACATTGGCACCAGAGGTCTTCCTCACAAACTTTTTACATAATATATATATATAAATAATATATATATAAAGGTAAAACTAGCTAGTTATACGTAGATATATGATAACTAACCAACCCTACCAAACCTAACCTATATATATATATATATATATATATATATATATATATATATATATATATATATATATATATATATATATATATATTTATATATATTATAATATATATACACACATATATATATAGGTTATATATAGGAATCTGTATGTGTCTATATATAGACACATATAGATTCTTCTATATAGACATTAGAGAAGATTCAGCGGTACGCCATGCACCAGGCTCGCCACCATTTTCAGTATTCATCATATCCAAGTCTGCTGTGCGATGCACTTGTCTTCTTGCTTCACCACCCTGTAATGAAATATTGTTTGTTACTAATTGTTTTCAATAATACATTATTTTATTATATAATATTTAATTTATTAATTAAAAACCGTTTCCATATTATAGAAAAAAACTAAAACAAGAATCTATATAAAACTATAGAATAGAATAGAATAGAATAGAATCTATATAGAATCTATATATCATATATATATTTATAAAAATATATATATATATATATAAATATATATATATATATATTTATTTATGTGTGTATATCACGAAAATAAACACGTGATTAAGAATGTGACAATGTCAGACCACGGAGGAAGAATGAAACAGGAATTTCCTTAAGTACTTTCGTATAATAAATACATCTTCAGAAGGACCTTCTGAAGATGTATTTAATATACAAAAGTACTTCAGGAAATTCCTGTTTCATTCTTCCTCCGTGGTCTGACATTGTCATATTTATATATATATATTATTATTATATCCTGCATTATTCCAGCCCATTATTAGAGATAGTAGCCACCTCTTATTTTGGTTTTCTTTCTTTATTAGTGCTCAGAAAATTAAATATATCTACATATTTAGTCAAAATCAGTTACATTACTTTATCTTATTCATAGCATAAATGTTCTCAAAGATTACTAAAAAGAAATTGAATTAGACTACAGCAAATTGGCAAACTTTACCTTGTATCTGTTTCCACCGAGTTTGTTTGGGGCGTTCTTCAACATATCAGCAATACTTGTCTCAACATCTCTTTCAGTTGCATTAGTGTGGGTGTTAATACAGGCTTCTGGAAATTTATAAGAATTAATTAATATATATAATTATAATTCACTTTGCCATTCCCCATTCCACAGTCCTCTCGTCCTTCCCTCTTCCCCGTCCCCACATCATCCCCACTTCCCTGTCCCATCGTCCTCCTTACCATTTCCCCCTCCCCTGTCCTTCTTCCTCCCCACCATCTCCCATTCACCTGTCCCCTTGTCCTCCCCAGCATTCCCCTGTCCCCACCATCCCCAACTCCCCAGTCCCCTCGTCCTCCCCACCATTACCCTCTCCTCTGTCCCCTCGTCTTCCCCACCATCCCCCCCTCTCGTCCTCCCCACCATTCCAAACTACCTCATCCGGTGCATTCTATAATGGTCTGATGCTTCCATCAGAAAATTGGGAACATCAAATGATCTGATATTCCCATCACTGAAAAATAAGAACAGCTAAAAAAATGAAATGAAAAAAATAAAAAAATAAACTATACTCATGAAATGAACAGTATGGTAAACAACACAGCTCAATTTCAATGCAATGTCAAACAAAATTATTAAATCGAAATGAAAATAAATTGAAATCTATGAAAATTCAAATTATCAATGCAATCGGAAATATTGAAATAATATCGCAACATAATATAGTGTGGGTTGCTCTTACGTGCAACAGACGGTGCTGTTTTTCAAAAAAGGCATGGTTTTACCTGTCACAAGTGTGGCATCTATACTTATACTCACGAAATGAACGGTATGGTAAACAACATAGCTCAATTGCAATGCAATGTCACAATAACATTTAATAACAATAATAACAATAACATTTAAATATACTTTAAGATATAATCTAGAAGAAAATAAGAACATTGAAACGGTTCATGAACTCGATTTCAATAAAGGACACTATGGGGAACTTTGAAAAGCAGTTAATGAGCATAATTAGACAGACTTGTTGCTAGGCAGAGGAGTAAATAATGAGATATATGGCAAATTTTGCAAATTATACGGCACACAAACATTCATACCCAAACAAAGCAAAATGCTAGGTAAGAACAAAGCAGTTAGCCCGTAGGGGAAAGGAGATACCCACAAGACTGGAATACAAGTCATTAACAAGCACACAAGTACTACACCACACAACAACCGCACTACTACCAGAACTGGACTAATCACTACCAAAACAACACATTGCACATCACTACCAAAACAACACAACACAACACAAGCATTGGCCAAGAATTATAGACCAGTTGCACTAACATCCCACATAATAAAATTATTTGAGAGTGATCAGGAGTCAGGTTACTAGTTTTATAGAGACCAATGACCTCCACAATCCAGGCCAACAAGGATTTAGAGCAGGAAGATATTGAAATACCTCTTACAGCTATCTCTCATGTCCTTTACTTGTACAGTACAGCTACTTGACCATTACGACAAAATCACTGAGATATGAGATAATGATGACACTAACCTCATCTACTCAGACTCCAACCCACTCATATTAAATAATGATGTAAACAATAAATTAAAAAAAAATCCACTTATTAATGTCAACCAACAAACTCACACTAAACATAGAAAGGACCTACAACATCTTACTTGGGAGCAAATCAACAAATGCAATTCATCTACAGTTACACAATGTTAACATCAGAAATAAAAAAGATGGTAAGTTCCTTGGTCTATACTTAGATCTGCCCGAAACGCTATGAGTGCTAGTTACTTTACAAGAATGTATAACTTCAAGTCATTGAACTCTCCCCCAATGTACCTTCTTGTATATAAAGAAAAAATAAATAAATAAACAAACACATAATAAATCAATACTTACTAAATTTTGTCTATTATGTAGCAAAGAAGCAGGTCTACGGAAGGCTTTTCTGTTGAGTTCGAAGCCCAGATTACTCGTGGTCTCTGAAATAAGTTAAGATTATAAGTATAAAATTTATAAAACCAAATAATAAATCCGGTATTGCTCAATTTCAGATGCAGACGTACTGAATGATATATCAGACTGTCAGCATGGTATTCGATCTGGAAGGTCCAGTGTAACGAATTTACTCAGTTTCTATGATCGAGCCACAGAGATCTATAAAGAATTCTGATCAAGAAAGAGATCTAGGGGTGGTTTTAGATAGAAAACTATAACCTGAGGATCATATTAAGAACATTCTGCGAGGGGCCTATGCTACACTTTTTAACTTTAGAATTGCTTTTAAATACATAGGTCAAAAAGTTTTAAAAGTTTTAAAAGTTTTTTAAACCTCTCGTGCATCATGAGTGTGTTAAAGCTTCAGATGGTGCATTCAGATGATGAATATTACCTAGTTCCTTCATCTGGGAAGAATGAACACATATTGGTGCATTCAGATGATAAAAACTAACTAATGTAGTTCAATTGATCAACAGACTGTATATCATATGCAGACTGTATGTGGATCTGCGGGCCACTCCAAACAACAGCCTGGTGGACCAAGCTCCACCAGGCCTAAAGCACAAAGTGATATAGATGTGATAGAGAAACTAGGTCAAATGGAGGAGTAGGTCTGTATATTAAACAGCACCTGACGTGCACAGAGCTACTAAACTCAATGTGGTGGTAGAGTGGTGGGGGGGGGGGAAACATTGCAGAAAAACAAAAATACAATTTGGTCAACAAAACAGCATTGTTTAAAATAGAAGACATGGGTTGACATTTTGGGGGTAAGGTAGGTTACATTGAGTTAATTAGTTAGTACTTAGTTTTTATCTTAAACTGGTTGGGAGAGGTACAGTGTTGCTGTGCTGGTGAAAGAACACCTAAAGGTAAATTAAATAATGATTGCGAATCCACAAGAAGTTGACATAATAGCGCTAGAGATCTGCAATCAGGATGATAAACTTTCCTTAAAGAATTTGACAAACACTTGCTGATAGGACATGAAGTAAATGAAATGTATGTCAAGTTTTGTGAAATATATGATAAAAGCACAACAAAATTTGTACCAAAGGAGAGATGCAGAACTAGGAAAAGGGGTTTGTTCAACAGAAATTGTGAGAGGGCCTGAGACCCAAACACACACAAATGGAATCAATATATAGCAAGAGGCCAAACCCCCAAACATACAAGCGATGCAAAGATGCGAGAAACAGCAGCAGCAGTAAGGAGAGGGACTTAAGGACCATAAATAAAGTGTGAAAATAAACTCGAGTAAATTTTTTTAACTACTCTCGACAGTGAAGAAAAAAAAATATTCAGACGATTTGTGTTAGAATCATTAATCTTACACTTTCGGTCATATTCAACAACACAAATACATACACACACATTCCTGTTGCTGTAGCAAGTGAAGAATTACACACACACAGATCACAATAACGTGATGCATCAAATGAACAAATCCACAAGGGCCGTGACGAGGATTCGAACCTGCGTCCGGGAGCATCCCAGACACTGCCTTAATCGACTGAGCTACAACAGGGTAAAAGGGTTGAAACCGAAGTTCTAGAGAACTTACTGGATCCCATAGCCTCTCCGAGGCACAAACCAGGCTTTTACACAACCCCCCCCCCCCCCTGCACCCGAGCTATGTCAACAGGCCGTTCTCCCTCTTCGCCCTTACATCATCACACACAGATCACAATAACGTGATGCATCAAATGAACAAATCCACAAGGGCCGTGATGAGGATTCAAACCTGTGTCCGGGAGCATCCCAGACACTGCCTTAATCGACTGAGCTACGACAGGGTAAAAGGGTTGAAACCAAACTTCTACTGAACTTCCTGGATCCTTTTACCCTGTTGTAGCTCACTTGATTTAGGCAGTGTCTGGGATGCTCCCGGACGCAGGTTCAAATCCTCGTCACGGCCCTTGTGGATTTGTTCATTTGATGCATCACGTTATTGTGATCTCTGTGTGTGATGATGTAAGGGCGAAGAGAAAGAACGACCTGTTGACATAGCTCGGGTGCAGGGGGAGGGTTGTGTACAAGCCTGGTTTGTGACTCGGAGAGGCTATGGGATCCAGTAAGATCGTCCTTCCTTTCCTCCCTAGAATCTGGATGTAGCAGGTGCTCAATTGTCAAAAGTGAAAAAATTTGGTTTGTCTTCCGAATGCACCATATCGGTAAATTTTTACAAGATCTATTATTCTAATAACGGTTTGATAAAATACAGTAGACTGCCTACTGGTTTTTGGTTGCCAGTTTCCTCAAGTTAATTTCCGTGATTTACACACAAATTTATATACATACAAATACATATACACACATATAATATATATATATATATATATATATATATATATATATATATATATATATATATATATATATATATATATATATATATATATATATATATATATAAACAAGTAAATGTAAATAATTTTACCTTGCACCTAGATCCACCAAGCCTGTACGGCGCGCGTTTCAGTACTTCGGAAATCTAGAACTAGCTAGAATCTCTAATCTGCAATGAAACAATACATATTATTGCACTTACCAAAACATGGATGAATGTAGAAAATACAGAACTATTAGCTGAATATCAAATAAATGGATTTAATCTATTTCACACAGATAGATATATTAGATATTATATTATATTCCTTTCCTCCCTAGAATCTGGATGTAGCAGGTGCTCAATTGTCAAAAGTGAAAAAATTTGGTTTATTTAACATACACGCCATAGACCGGCTTGGGAAAAAAAAGTTCGTAAAACCCAGGGGCCATAGACCGGCTTGGGAAAAAAAAGTTTGTAAAACCCAGGGGCCATAGACCGGCTATGAAAGAAAATTTGAGAAAACCCTGGGGCCATAGAACGGCTATTTAATCCCCTTGAACGGATAATCATCTGTATCAAACCTTATTACAGGTAAAACCAGTAGGCAGTCTACTGTATTTTATCAAACCCTTATTAGAATAATAGATCTCATAATAATTTTGCAAAAATAGTGGCATTTACTATTTTTAAAAGATTATTAAAAAATTTACCGATATGGTGCATTCGGAAGACAAACCCAATTTTTAACTTTTGACAATTGAGCACCTGCTACATCCAGATTCTAGGGAGGAAAGGAAGGACGATCTTACTGGATCCCATAGCCTCTACGAGGCACAAACCAGGCTTTTACACAACCCCCCCCCCCCTGCACCCATGCTCAATTGTCAAAAGTGAAAAATTTGGTTTATTTAACATACACGCCATAGACCGGCTTGGGAAAAAAAAGTTCGTAAAACCCAGGGGCCATAGACCGGCTTGGGAAAAAAAAGTTTGTAAAACCCAGGGGCCATAGACCGGATTGGGAAAAAAAAATTGTAAAACCCAGGGGCCATAGACCGGCTATGAAAGAAAATTTGAGAAAACCCTGGGGCCATAGAACGGCTATTTAATCCTCTTGAACGGATAATCATCTGTATCAAACCTAATTACAGGTAAAACCAGTAGGCAGTCTACTGTATTTTATCAAACCCTTATTAGAATAATAGATCTCGTAATAATTTTGCAAAAATAGTGGCATTTACTATTTTTAAAAGATTATTAAAAAATTTACCGATATGGTGCATTCGGAAGACAAACCCAATTTTTCACTTTTGACAATTGAGCACCTGCTACATCCAGATTCTAGGGAGGAAAGGAAGGACGATCTTACTGGATCCCATAGCCTCTTCGAGGCACAAACCAGGCTTTTACACAACCCCCCCCCCTGCACCCGAGCTCAATTGTCAAAAGTGAAAAATTGGGTTTGTCTTCCGAATGCACCAAATCGGTAAATTTAATAATAATTTTTTTAAAATAGTAAATGCCACTATTTTTGCAAAATTATTACGAGATCTATTATTCTATAGAATACTGCATATAAATGCATATATGCATATAAATACAAAACAAGTAAATGTAAATAATTTTACCTTGCACCTAGATCCACCAAGCCTGTATGGCGCGCGTTTCAGTACTTCGGAAATCTAGAACTATCTTGAATATCTAATCTGCAATGAAACAATACATATTATTGCACTTACCAAAACATGGATGAATGTAGAAAATACAGAACTATTAGCTGAATATCAAATAAATGGATTTAATCTATTTCACACAGATAGATATATTAGATATTATATTATATTCCTTTCCTCCCTAGAATCTGGATGTAGCAGGTGCTCAATTGTCAAAAGTGAAAAATTTGGTTTATTTAACATACACGCCATAGACCGGCTTGGGAAAAAAAAGTTTGTAAAACCCAGGGGCCATAGACCGGCTATGAAAGAAAATTTGAGAAAACCCTGGGGCCATAGAACGGCTATTTAATCCCCTTGAACGGACCTGTGCATGGACCACTGAGGCATCGAAAAACAACACAGGCCATAGACCGGCTTGGGAAAAAAAAGTTCGTAAAACCCAGTGGCCATAGACCGGCTATTTAATCCCCTTGAACGGACATGTGCATGGACCACTGAGGCATTGAAAAAAAACACGGGCCATAGACCGGCTTGGGAAAAAAAAGTTCGTAAAACCCAGGGGCCATAGACCGGCTTGGGAAAAAAAGTTCGTAAAACCCAGGGGCCATAGACCGGCTATGAAAGAAAATTTGAGAAAACCCTGGGGCCATAGAACGGCTATTTAATCCCCTTGAACGGACCTGTGCATGGACCACTGAGGCATCAAAAAAAAAACACGGGCCATAGACCGGCTTGGGAAAAAAAAGTTCGTAAAACCCAGGGGCCATAGACCGGCTATTTAATCCCCTTGAACGGACATGTGCATGGACCACTGAGGCATCGAAAAAAAACACGGGCCATAGACCGGCTTGGGAAAAAAAAGCTAGGTTAGGCTAGGTAAAAGCTAGGTAAAAAAGAAAGGAGCTAGGTTAGACTATGTATGTTTAAATCTCTGATTTAAACAGAGCCAGTGTTCAGTCAAATAACTGAATTTATCAAATCTTATCCTTGTATAATATACAAGCTGATGTGAGATCCCTGTCTACAGGTGGACTGGAACTTCTATCAACTAATCCATACATCAAACCTGTCCCTTACAGCCCACAATCTATCATTAGGAAAACCATGTGAGAAATCTTTAAGGAATTCTGATAAAGAAAGAGATCTAGGGGTGGTTCTAAATAGAAAACTATCACCTGAGGACCACATAAAGAACATTGTGTGAGGAGCCTATCCATGCATTCCAACTTCAGAATTGCTTTTAAATACATGGATGGCGAAATACTAAAGAAATTGTTCACCACTTTTGCTAGTCCAAAGCTAGAATATGCAGCAGTTGTGGGGTGCCCTTATTGTGTGCCCATATTGGGGTGCCATCACATTTAAACCAACCAAGCCCACAAATACGTCAACATGGACCAGCATTACACAGTCTAACATACTCTGTCAGATGTAACAACTAAATTTGTGAATTCAAGACCTAATCTATTGCATAATATAGTGTTAGTACGAGTAAAACATTACTTACATTCGAAGCCGTGTTTTAAAATGGCGGCGGTCCTTTTTTACTGACGCTCCAAACTGTGTGTTCGTTTGCGTATGATGAACGTGTGACAATTTACTACAACAATTATTTAATTATTCTTATTCTTTATTTTACTATTTTTAGGGTACATGAAATTTCCAACTTATTTGCACACAATAATATAATTGCATTGTCATAACCTTTATATATTACGGAAAATACGATGACATGAACGAAGTCAAAGTGAAGTTGAAGTCAAAGTCATTCGCCGAACGTATTAGTCATTTTTTTTCTCCCAAACGATAGGGGATAACAAATCCACAGAGAATATAAGTGTACAGAAAAGTCAATTTTATTCAGGAAAGTACATACATAGTTGATTTACAAACATAATGTTGGATTTATAGATAGAGCTAGTGCATACAATACTTAAAGCCAATATAGTAGGCATATAGCATTTCAGGCAACCGGGCAGTATATATGGACCCCTTACTCAAATCTCTGAATATGTTAGATATTAAGTCCCTGCACATACTCTCATGTGTATTTTATATATATAAAACGCTGCACTGTAATGTCAATTCTGACCCTAAAAGCTTCCTAGAAGGTTGTAACAGATTCCATGAGCACCACACCAGAAACAAATACCTATTTGATATTCCAAGAGTACGACTTAGTCAAACTAGAAATGCTTTACAAATCAAGGGACCTCGAATGTGGAATGACCTTCCCAATTATGTTAAAAACTGTACCTCTCCCAACCAGTTTAAGATAAATAAAGATAAATTTATGTTAAGAAAAATTCCACAAATCAACAACCCTGTTACTGACCCAGTATTTACCCAAGTCTTTCCTAAATCTAAACTTATCCAATTTATACCCATTGTTTCGTGTTCTATCGTGTGTTGACAATTTTAATAACCTATTAATATCCCCTTTGTTATATCCATTCAGGAAATTGTGGTTGATCTCGAACCCATTGATAATGTGACGACTTATACAGAATTTTGTAACTATATCATCAAGATTGTAACCAGCTTAGCTCAGTTGTATCCAGACCACGGTTGTGTGCGGTCGCTAGGTTGGCGCTCTTGGCGTCCGCTGATTGGTGGGAGGTGGAGGATTGCCCCACACTCTTCGTTTTTGCACGTGGTGATACAGGATATTGTGCATTTGTTCTCGATTATTGACAGCGTCGAAGAAATGGCTGAGGCGGTATGCCCAAGTGGTAGTGAGGAGGACAGACAAGATGATAATCGACCATTTGAACTAGTAGTGAACAAAAAGAAACAGAGAAATAATAACAGACAGTGAGAGTGACGATGAGATTGCAAAGAGACCAAAGAATGAGACCCTATTCAGCAAGACTCAAGACAAGGCAAGAAGGAAGAGGCTGTTGTTCCCTACATCATGCCAATTGAATTTCCACCAAAAGCTAGAGTGGACGGTACGTCTAGCTAAACAATGTTTGGAATACGAACCACTTTTCAAGGAGGGTCTTCACCGGCCCTACATAACGGTTGGGACTGAACAGGCCGTGGAACGCCTCACGACGGTTGGTTTTGAGAATGTAGTGATGGTTCCTCCAAAAGAAGGTATGTTGCACACAAAGATCATAGTTTTCAAGTTTCCAACTTATTTGGATCCTGACTGTCTTCTTCTTAACAATGATAATGTTGTCTGGGCGAAGAGAAATAGTGTTCGTGGTGACAAACGAAGCCAGGTTGTTGCCTTGGTAAAGGGTGAGGCGCCGGAGAAAATTTTTGTGCAAGGACTAGGCTATAGGAACGTTGCAAAATACGTTGAGGAGCCCATACTGTGCATGAAGTGTTCACGTTTGGGACATATGACATGGAAATGCCAGTTTGACCCCAGGTGTCGGTATTGTGGGAAAAATCACGACTCGCGAGAGTGTAGAGTCAAGATTGAAAGAAGTGAAAAAATCATCCCATTTTGTTGCAACTGTCGAGGCAGCCACAATGCTGGTTCCTCTCTATGCCCCATGAAGCCTCATCTGAAAGAGACTAGAACGGGTCCTACAAGCAGGATAGATGTATCCTCGCAGCAAGGAAAAATTGTGCAAGAGGAACATGGAGGAAACAGTTGGAAGTCAACGGCAGCTCCTATGATTAATGTGTGGGAAAAAGGGACGGAGAAAGTAAAGGCGAGCTTAGGGAAAGTACATCATGCAGTGGAAAAACTGAAACCTTGTGACGACAAGGTTCAGGACAATATGGTCACCTCTGAGGTTGGTAATCAAATTTTGGAGTATCTAAAAAAACTAGATAAGAGGATTGAGGCATTGGAAAAATTGGCTATGGAAGGTGGACGGGGTGAAGATGGTGGTGAAACAGGACGTGTAATTGAAAGTAAAACGAGACGTGAAATGGAAAGTGAAACGTGCGTAGAAGAAAGTAATGATGTGCATGAGGTAACGATGATAGAGGCTAGTCAGGAGAATACACTTTCTAGTAGTGTTAGCGGTGTTCAACCTCTTGTTGTGACAAATGGTGAAAGAACGGTTAAAGTAAAACGGGTTACAGAAATTACAAAGAAAATAGATATGAAAAATATTACCTTCGATGTTAGTAGTAGTTGTGAAAGTGAGGAGAAAGAAAAAATGTTACGGTGTTGGAAGGAAGTTTCTAAGGTACTCTTGTATCTCATGGAATGTGACGGACAGGGCAAAGGTAGTTTTATTATTAATCATGGATGAAAGTAAATTGAGAATATTATCTTGGAACATTAATGGATTAAAAACTAGAGCGGCGGATGTACACTATTATACTCTTAGAGAGGATATTGACATAGTAGCACTCCAGGAAACTGGGGATAGGGATGGTAGCATACTGAGGCTAAATGGCTATAGAGGTTTTCATTTATATGCTGATGGAGGAACTAGGGGGGTCTCATGTTATGTCAAAAGTACCATACCAGCCGAGATAACTGGAATCCCTCAGAGATATAGAGGTATTGAAAGTATTAGCTTGCGGATACAATTAAAGGACCGAGAGTTAAATTTCATTAATCTATACATCTCTGATAGCTCCCTTGATTTACGATACTTGCCAGATTCCTTCTTTTCTGAAGATACACTTGTGGTAGGGGATTTTAATGCCATACATCCAGCTTTAGGATCAAGGGGTAAAGCAAATAGGAATGGTTGCAGATGGTACCAGTTTTTGCAGGAACATGAAGATGTTCAACTGCTGGGCGAGCCCTCTCCTACTCATTTGAGGGGAGGGAAATTAGATTATGCTTGTTTAATAAATGCTGAGGGCATAGAGGGGAATTGTCTTACTGTGCATGAAATGCTAAGTGATCATTTTGCATTACAAATACAGCTTAAACTAGATAAAAAGCATGCCTGCCTTCAGAGGAAAAGGTTAAAGTTTAATGAGGGAGAATTAAGGGGACTTGTTGGCCATATTAAGTCTTGGTATGATACTTATAAGCCGGTTTCGGCAGAAGCATTTTATGAAGATTTAATTAAGGAGGTAGATGTATTTAATGCAACATTGAACCGGAAACCATCTAGTATAAAAAGGCATCCCCCCAGAAAAGAAAATTATACACATGGCAAGATGCTTAAGGGGTGGACATTAACAATGAGGAGAGCTCACAGGGATTGGAATAGGAATGGTAGGACTGAGGAAGGGAAGAATGCTTTACTGGCAGTTGCTAGGCTGTGTGGGGAGAAGAGAAAAGAAATTAGGAGCAAGTATTGGCAGGAATTTGCAGAGAAAGTTGGGAGTAACAGAAACTTGAAGGAAATCTGGCAAGACGTAAATAAAATAAGGGGTAAAAAGCACAATTTTGTTGCACATCCAGACCAGCAAGGAATTGCAAATGGGCTCGTAAATAAATGGGCGGAAGCTGCCAAACTTAGTTCATTACCTGCTGTAACGAGAGAGTCATTAGATTCTTGGAAAGATCTAAGAAAGGATTTTATACTTATAGCAGGTAACAGTGGTGATGTCACTTGCACAGGTATTACCAGAGAAGAACTAATAATGGCGATTAAAGTTGGGGAATCTACCGCACCTGGGGAGGATGGAGTAACTTATGAAATACTTAATGAACTTGCCACTATGACGAAAAGCCCACTTTTAGACCTCTTTAATATTAGTTATAAAGAGGGCAGTATTCCCAGTAAATGGAAAAAAGCTATGATCATCCCTATCCCTAAAGCCAATGGAGAGTATAGACCTGTGTCTCTAACCTCGTGTTTTTGTAAAATGATGGAGAGGATCATTTTAAATAGACTTTTATATATAATAGGTGATCAGCTGTCTAGTAATTTGTTCGGGTTCCTCAAAGGAAAAAGTACCTCTGATTGTATTATTAAATGTCTAGCTAATGAAAATGATTATTATAGAATTATCATTGATTTACAAGGAGCTTTTGATAAAGCCAACAAAGAGGTTATTTTATATGAATTAGCTAGTCTTGGTGTTAAAGGGAAATTATTGCGCTGGATAGGGGATTATCTTTACGAAAGGAAGGCTCAGGTGTGGTATCAAGGTTGTATGTCAGGTGTGAGGTCTTTTGAACTCGGCACACCTCAGGGAGGAGTGTTGAGTCCCACCCTGTTTAATGTACTAATGAATAAGATAGCATCTGAGAGATACTCAAATGGGGGTAACTCCGATCATATATGCCGATGATATTTTGTTTCAGAGCAAAGATATTTCAAAGGTTCAAACAGTGTTGGACAATTTCGGAAACCTGTGTCACCATATGGGATTGGTGGTTAATGAAAACAAAACTAAGTTTGAATGTAGAAGTCGGAGCCCCATTGTTTTGAAAATAAACGATAAAAATATAGAGAGTTAATATATATAAATATTTAGGCATATATGTTGGATATACCCATGAGAGTTTGGAAGCTGAGATGAACAGACTGTTGGGTCAATGTTGGAAGAGATTACAACCTCTGAAGGCTTTGGCATGCTGTGGAAAGGGAGTGGGAGTCCCTGTGCTACGAATGTTATACTTGAGATCTGTAAGATCTCTTATTGATTAAGCTGCACCTGTCATTTCTTGTTTTGGTAAAGGTAGGATGGGCAAGTTGGAGAAGGTACAAAATGAAGCAATGAGAATTATCTTAGTATGCCCAAGAAATGCTATGATTGAGATAATGAGGATGGAGTTGAATCTGCAGAGTATTGGGGATAGAATTTCAGAGATAAATGTAGCATATGCAATTAGATTAATGAGAGATGGGGGAGCTAATGAATTAATCCTCTCGGTTCAAAAGGTGGGAAGTAGTGAACAGTGTATGATGAAGAAGAGAGTATATATGAATAAATTATGTCATAATGTTATAAAGTATGATGTTATTACAGAGTGTGTTACTGTGCCCAAGAGAAAATTTACACCACCATGGGAGGATTGTAATGTAGATGTAGTAATTACTCCCTTGCATAAGAAAAAAAGTATGTATGAAATAGGAGAGCTGAGGGCAACATATGATTGTATAATTAGAAAACTGCCTACGGAAAACACTCTACATGTATATTGTGATGGGTCAGTAGCTAGGGATGGGAAGGCAGGATGTGGAGTCTTGATCAGGGAGTACACTGACATCGGCACTGTAGATACTGTTATTGGACGCCGCTTAACAGACAATGTCTCTTCAACGCAGGCTGAACTCCAAGGAGTACTAGCAGGATTACAGGAAGTAGTCAAATGTGGTAAAAATGCTTGCTTCTTTGTTGACAGCAGAGGAGCGTTAGAGTCTTTAAATAGCAGACGCCCCTATTGTGATAGATAGAATATTGTGATAGAGTGTAGAGAGAATGTTAAGAGACTTGAAAAAACTGGGTATAAAGTAAGATTCATGTGGATCCCTTCACATGTGGGAATACTGTTGAATGAGGTAGTTGATGACATAGCGAAGAGAGCCACTGAAAAAACTCTTGTTGATGTTGTATGTCAGTTAACCTTGAAACAAATAAAAACAAGACTCAAGGTGATTCAGGAGGGTGAAGAAATGATAAAGAGAATGGCAATGGTGGACAGTAGTAACACACTTAAGAATTATTCAATAATAAATACAAATTCGTCCTTCACTTATGGTAAAGGAAAGTCTACTTGGAAGGATTCAATTTACATGAGATTACGATTAGGATATAAATATATCTGGCAATACAGTGTTGATGTCAGTGAAAAAGATAAGGAGTGTAAATTATGTAGTATGCCGTACGCCCACACCTTAGAACATTATGTATTAGAGTGTCACCTTATTGAAAAATATAGAAATAAGGAAATAAATAGTGTACCACATCAAATTGTTTGGATGTGTGATAATGGTATAATAGACAGCATACTTAGGAGCTACAAGAATTTTGCCCCAAGAATGTAACACTTATATGCTGTACTTGCTGTATGCAATGTTAAATGGGATTCTTGTCCTGTTATATGTCTATTTGTACTCACTGAATTTGTGCGCCCCTTGAGGGACTTGAAGTAGAGGGGGGTTGAAATAGCCTAAGCTACTCTATCCCTTTGAGATGTATTTATTGCTTATCTCAATAAACATACTTGAACTTGAACTTGAACCAGCTTAGCTTAATGTAGTGTGGGGTTCAGTCCCTAAGCCCATATATGTGCCTCTCTAACCATTTAGGTTACAGGGCAAAACATAAAAACAAAGGTAACTGCAGAAGGCCTATTGGCCCATACCAGGCATGCAGCTCCTATCTATAACAGATAAACACTAAGTACTACCTAATTAACTCAATGTAACCTACCTAACCACTAAAATGTCAATCCGTATCTTTTATTTTAAACAATGCTGTTTTGTTGACCAAATTGTATTTTTACTCTTTTTCGGTCATGTTTCTCCCACCCCTGTTTTTTCCCTTTTTTCTTATTTTTTCTCAACATAATTCATACTTTAATTAGGCGGATCAGGACATCACCTGATCAAACACATCAAACATCGTTTGACCACCATCAAACACACACATTTCGTGTGTGTTTGACGCTCACTGATATGTACCAGCGTTGTTTTATATATGGTGCTATTCTATCTTACGCTTTGTTGCTCTTTTTTACCTACGGGCTTATAGAACATTCTATTGCGAAAACATTGGCACAAAAATGAATGACGTACATACAATAATAATGTCAGGACAGTGAAATAATTATAAACTTTCAAAGCGCTGTATCGCCCATGTGTCGTCTTGTCACCAATACTGGGTAACAGTTCCGCCACTTCCCACACTCTTGCGGGTGGGCAGCGACCATTATTCTACGTTTATATTCATATCACCGTGTTGGGAATTTCATTGCGAGTACATTGATACCAAAATTAACGCTGTTGGACAAGTGTGGAAGTGATAACAATCCCAAGAGTAAAAACATTTTGTTGCTCTTGGGCACTCACGGCGAGTCATCTACGTAGGTATTTATTGGTTGCTGGTATTCATAAACCGTTTGGTGACCGTTTTTACTGATGTTCTTCTAGAGAATGTTATTGCGAACACGTTGGTACCAAAATGAAATACATAGCTCGAGAACTAAGGTCAGGAGAGTAAAAAGAGTATACACATTTTTGTTTTGACGCTTAATTAAGGTTATTGTGAGTACTCATCGCCTGCCTAGAAACTGGAACTAGTAATTCCATCTATCATCATACTATCATACAAGAGGAGCCACACATCTATGGATCATCCAATAAAATCAGCAGACTTCTAGATGTCAATACTGCTCGGCTTAGACTCGGTTACAAGTATCTCTGGGAATTCTCATTATCTGCTGATGTAGACCTGACCAAATGTAAACTGTGTCAACAAAATTATTCGCACACCCTCCGTCACTATGTGATGGAGTGCGAAAAGATACATGAATTTAGAGACAATTCTATAACCAATGTTCCAGCGATGTGTCAATATTTCATTCAAAATGATCTGCTACCAGAAATTTTAGCCAAATATCTCCAGTTTGCTAACTGTAGATAACAACTAAGTGATTGTAACCTATCCACCGCTGCCCACTGGATGGGGGGCGGTGTGCAGGACAAACATATAAATTTTGATACTAGCTCTCCACATGTCAGTTGCTTAATTTAGAACCTGTACTTGAGGTCGATCTCGAACCCATTGTTGATGTGATGACTTATATTGAATTTTGTAACTAGCTCATCAAGATTGTAACTTGCTTAGCTAAATGAATTGTGGGGTTCAGTCCCTGAGCCCATTATGTGCCTCTGTAACCCTTTCCACAACCGCCCACAAGATGGGTATGGGGTGCATAATGGGGTGGGGTGTCTTGGTCAAACGTGCCACATCAAAACCACAAGTTGACATTGAATGTGAATTAACAATGAGACAAGTAAGATTTATACAAATACATTTATACTAACTCTGTTGAGCGTTGACCATTTATACATCAAATCTGTTGATGTGAGCACTTTAGTTTAGTCTGCCGTTTAAAGAAAAAAAGAGCATATCAAAGGTATATCACAGAAAACGAATTTATCATAAACTCATGTATTTGTCTTATCATATTGAACTGCATTCATATTTTTAATATATTACAATATGAATATACAAATTTCTGTAAATCCCCTACCGTGTTGGAATCTGTGGAAATGAATGAGCAAATATGCTGGCTGAAGGCGCTGAAGGAAACCACATTGGTTTCATTTTGGATACAAATGTCCATGGAGATTCAAAATGGAAACTAATTATATAGTTGAACCTGCAGAGAGGAGTTTAAGAATCTGTGTTGAGAGTGATGGACACAGCCTTCACAATTATACTTCAGAGAATGTAAACATCTAAGAGTCATTAGAAATATGTGTAGAATAATAAACCCTACATTGTTTGAGTTAGGGAAAACACCATTTGTGATATATAGATACTATAGCTGTTCCTAAAGATTCACCCATTTTGCACCAGCAAGATAACATATAAGATTTTAAGAGTTGACGAATGTTAATATTCTTGTTTGATAAACTGTGAACTTGAGACATAGTTAATAAGAACATTCGAATTATAACACAACAAAAAGTTTTCAGATTCTTTAACACCACTTTCCAGCAACTTATATAATTTATATAAATTATTTTAGGGAATAATACATAAATTATATATTTAAACATGATATAGTGTTTAGTGGAATGCATAAGGAGTCAAATTGTGTTAAAAAGAGCGATTTTTAGAAAATTTGGAAAACTACTTTTTTCTGTTCATATTATAACTAAATGGATTTTAAAGGTTTCACTCAGCCAATATATATCATTCACAATTTATTAATGAATTTTACAAATAAACACCATAAATTTTATATTTAAACATGTAAAAACTATTTGTTTTACATTTGGAAGAAAATAATTGTAGAAAAACAATTTATAATTAAACCATTGTGTTTGGATTTTTTGAGTAAAAGTTTCTCAAAGGCTCTCCTGCACCATTCTCAATGCAAATCATTCCCACACCTATAGGAAGAGATAGGCGAACGTTGTGTAGATGATTTGTGTTTGCTGGGAGGTGTGTGTGGGGGCACCAGCAACACGTGGGTGTGTGAGCACCAGAAACAGGTGTGTGTGGAGGCACCAACAACAGCTGGGTGTGGGGGGCACCAGCAACAGGTGGGTGTGGGGGGCACAAGCAACAGATTGGTGTGGAGGCACCAGCAATAGGTATGTGTGGGGGCACAAGCTACTGGTGAGTTTAGGGGCACACGCAACAGTTGGGTGTGGAGGCAACAGATGGGTGTTGGAGTATCAGCTGGGTATGGCGGCACCAGCAATAGGAGGTTGTGAGTAGGGTAAATTGAGACTAGACCCGCACACACCACCTGCCCCTGCACAGGTTTCTAGTCTCAAAGGGTTCTGGGGGTTCCCTTGGGTGTGGGCGTGGGCCGTCCGGCCACGCGGCACTTGTCAGTGGGTAGAATCATGTTGGAGTGGAGGAGCGGCATATGTGGGTCATATAGGGTGAGTATAGGAAGAGGAGTGTTGAACAGGTGAGGAATAGTAGTAGATGAATATGTATGTGCCGTAGACTTTTTATATATATATACAAGAGTTGTTACATTCCTGTACAGCCACTAGTAGGCGTAGCATTTTGGGCAGAAGGCAGTTAATCCTATGTGATATATATATATATATATATATATATATATATATATATATATATATATATATATATATATATATATATATATATATATATATAGATGAGAGTATGTAGGATATGTTGAGGAGGGAGGGGCCCCCCCTACTTCTGAGAGTGTAGGAGACCAGGCTCTTAAGATGGGTATGGGTTGAGAAGGAGGGGGGAAGGGGAACAGGCGGTAGCTTTTCTCTGATAGTGGAGGGAGCCATTATTTTTCTTAAAGAATGTATGTTTTATGGAGGAAAAATAAACGTTTAACTTTCTCACCCAATTCTGTTTGTGTCACTGGTGTTCAATGACGCTGATTAGTTAGACGTCAGACAGGGTATTGTTGGAGGTTAGGTCATCTCAGCAGCAAATGGTGTGTGTCAATGACTTATATCTGATTTTCTGTAAACAGTGTGGGTTTCTCTCCCTCACTCCCTCACGTAGCTTGCTTTCAGAGTGGAGCATACTGAACAGCATATAATGTCCACATAGACCTAAGGTTCTCACCAGCGCATAATAGCAGCAGCAGGTTGCATAGGAGCGGTGTGAGGTCTTTGACAGCTCGTGCAACCCCCTCACTCCCTCCCTCCCTCACCTCGCTTCGCGTGTGTAGTCTTTGACGTCCCATGATCGAGTGACCCTTATTAGCATTATGGTTGGTGGGGTCGTTTGTCGCACCTCCCCCCTCTTATGCAGGTGGCAGTCATCAATTACTTGACAATTCCACACACTTCACATCTCTGCGGGTCTGGAGGAAGGCTTTGGGGTGTCGGGTAGCCTTTTGAGAGTTTGACATACCTGTACTGAACTGAATGAGGTGTTACCACACACCATACCCAGAAGGTGGTGCACCAGCCTCGTCACCTGGCACTCAGGTCTGTTTACATCTTACATGCATGTCTCTAAGTAAACTCTTACTGAATTTTCTTCTATCTACCAAACTACTGCCTGCCTTTTTGCTGAATGTGGGAAACATAACTTCTGGAGCCAGCAGCAGCAGCAATGGAAGACTTGTGGGTGTTTTTCCCACTACTGAATAAATATATGCAATTTTAGATATAACCCTGGGAACTTCGCCATTACACACACACCCACATCTGGGGTAAAGGTTTGAGGTGTACTGAGATGTGGGGGTGGTATTGGGGACGATCTTACCCTCCCCCACCCCCTCCACAACCCTTACCAGCTTGAATTAAAGGAAGGTCATAGGTCTGACCTCTGCTCTACTTCAAACGCTTCACTCATTCATTCTCTCTCTCTCTCCCTTAGGTGCACCATGTTCCCCACATACAAATTCCAAGCATGCGCTGTTGGCAGAGTAAACATATACATATAAGACTAATGTGGAAAATCTTAGTCGTGATATTATTATTATTATTATTATTATTATTATTATTATTATTATTAATTATTATTATTATTATTATTATTATTATTATTATTATTATTAATTATTATTATTATTATTATTATTATTATTATTATTATTATTATTATTATTATTATATTTTTAAAACCATCACTCAGTAAGTCAAACATCAACAGTGGACTAAAGACTCTAATATGCTATGGGGATAGACAGCTTATCTCTCGGGCTGAGCCATTAGTGAAATACCCAGCTTCAATTGCTAGGACATAGGATCTACAGTTTCGTCAGGTTGACCTTAGGCCATTAGCACTGTATGGCGCTGACTCCCCTTAGCGAGATGACTGTGCGCAACAGTAGCTCAGCAAAATCATAGACTTTTTAATATCATAGCAAGACAATGACACAGAATGTTCAGCACTCTTATACTGAATGAGGGAAACATTTTACATCTTAAAAGGTGTCTCAAGTAAATGAGGGAGCGAGTCACTACCACACAGCTGGGGAGACCGAGCATTCCAGCAGTACACCTCTTGAAGTGTGACAAGTGGCTGGGGAGCTGTGGTTGACACGTGCCTGCTCGCATCTCAGCTAACATACCCTCTCGTCCATCATACGTCATTTCCTTTTCCCTATAGTCTCTACATTCTCCTAGATTTTACCATTACTCAGTAAGTCCAACAGCAACAGTGTACTGAAGACACTAATATGCTATAGGGATAGACAGCTTCTCTCTCGGGCTGAGCTATTAGTGAAATACCCGGCTTCAATTTGCTTGGACATAGGATCGACTGTTTCGTCAGGTTGCCCTTATGCCATTAGCACTATATGGCACTGACCCACCTTAGCGAGATTACTGCGTGCAACAGTAGCTCGGTGAAGACACAGACCTTTTTAATATCATAGCAAGACAATGACACAGAATGTTCAGCACTCTTAATATTTTTTTTATTCAAGCACTGATAACATAGTATAATGTAAGATATTTTTGCACATATCATATTGCGTGTGTAGATTTAGTTTAAAACAAAAGTGAAACAAGAGAACGTGAATAAGGTTGAGATAGGAGGAAAGGCTTTGTGGAGACATGTTCGCTACCTGCACACGACTGCGGGAGCGAGCATTCAAGTGGTGTACCTCTTGATGTCTGTCTATCGTGTGACTGACTGACCACAATATGTCTCACTATACCTGCTCCTGCATACCCCCTACACTTAACAATCAACTTTTTGTCTGATGTCCAAATAACATTATTGAAAATGGGAACCATGTTTAGCCATAGCTCCATTACATTACATCCAAACACAAATAAAAAATTACCGCATGCCTGTTTTGTTCTTGTAAATATCATTTTTGAAAATGTGAAGCATGTTTTATGGGGCGTTAGTGCTGCCCGTCATTCTGTCTTGTTAGAGGTCGGTCGTATCTCTCCATATCACTGAGTTATCACTCAGCACCAGCATTCTCTCTTCCCCCTATTGGTGCTCGATCCAGCAGGTGTCTAATCCGGGGAGACGTGTTCACAACCTACAAATTCTAATATATTTTTTTGTTACTGTGTGATCACAACATATACCTCATGGTCTCTTGTTCTGCCTCTCACTAGCCAATAAACACAATCAGAAAAAAAAACAGAGACTGGGCCTATCATAGAGGGATGAAAATAGAATATCCAACTCTCTCTTAATACTTTTATTCAATAACTGCTAGACAATAACATAACATAACATAATGTAGGTACATATTTTATTCACCATCCAAACTTATCATATCTACTTCTTGCTCTTCATTTTTTTTTTTCAACTATTACGAGTTGTTTTCTATGTTTTTTTTAACACCGGGGCTAAGTGAGCCAGAGCTGGGTAGTAGTTGATCTCCCATTCAAGCTTTTCATCTTGATTCAAGCCATTACCACAGGTCATTCCAAGCCCATAAGAAATTTTGATGCGCTTGGTTGAATTATGACGCTTAGTCAAGCTTAAAATTTGATTAATACATAATTTAAAGCTCCATCGTCTTTTGATCTTATTACCATTGCGGAGTCCCTCCATTATACAATCTGCATCACCCACTCCACACTGCTCTAATAGAATTTTTTTCTTATCAGCATTATTTTCTATTGGTGGACCTACGCTATACTGTGTCACAATAGCTATAACATGCGGTTCTCTTTCTGGTGCGGGAAAACGAGAAAAAACAGCTCCTGCTTCTTTGATATGTGACGATAATCTCCTTCAAAAGAGATTGAGCCTGCTCTTCCCTCCTAAGTTCGTCGCTATACTTCCCTATACAACTAATATGGAAGAAATATCAACAAGTACAACTCCAAGGTTTGCCAGAGAGCAAACGTATTCAGCACCAGGAACACCTGCTCCGCCTCCACCACTCGAACCACCAAACTGCCTGTCCGTCGCCTGCTCATCGCTGATTGGCTGGTGGTCAGTTGCACCCGCTCCTCCACCGCCACACTACCTGATGTCTGGGGCCGCCACGACCTGCAGACCTCAGAATATCCAGTGCTTTCAACAAGTTAACACGTCTCGTTGGTAGACTAAGCTCTGGCTTACGTGTACTAAGAGAGGTGGCAGCTTAAAGCCAATATTCCTGCAACCATATTTTGCATTGTATATTGTTCACTTGTTATTACTCACTTGTCTTAACGTAACTTTTCATTTTGCCATTTGATTATTCTTATTATTTTGATTGATTGATTTTATGTTCCAATTTGTATGTCCATTTTATTCATGTTTTGCTTTTCTAACGTAATTAAAATCTCATTGTTAAATTTACTTGTGTTTTGTGTGTCTTCCCATTACCTTACCACAGACGAAGTTCCAGATTTTCTCTTTTTTGTTTCTGTATGTGACGAGGCCATACCCCTAGCTTTTGAAACAGCCGAACACCAACGCGTTACCGTCACAGATACGATCACCAACCATCACGTAGTTACTTAATGGTTGAATCGCTCGCTGTAGGCGTGTATAAGGATACCTTTGCCAGATCTCTCAAGACATTCCTCCTGAATGAGCTTTAATTGAAGGAATGTCATACACTATACAATCTCCAGGACGGAACTCCGCCGGTGTCAGATAATCACCTTCTACTTTACAGTCTTTAAGACAGGATAGCTTATGAAGCATATAACTAGAACACAGTTATTAAACGTGAGTTTAATATGTCAGTTATTAAACGTGAGTTTGTCGATGTAGAGATTATATACAGTATAGAGATAGAGTTACCATTTACCCTTTTTCCAACCTCTATTACCTCTGTAAACAGTAAACGCTGTCATCCTTATTTTTTTTTTTTAAAGTGGAAAGATAAACACAGAGTATATATATATTAATATTTTATATTTATTAATTGCAAGCGAGGGAAAATTATACAAAATAATAATAATAATAGTAATTATTATTGTAAATCGTATATATATTCATCCACATTTCTACTCTGCTGTTAAATCAATGAGTTCGATATGGCCTATGAGATCTATTGTGGGTATGGGTCTGCAAGGGGGTGTTGCAGTTCAACCCATTCTCGCAAATTTAATAAGTCAATATTGACTTATTAAATATGTGCATAGGTGACATACTTAACATAATAGTTTCCCTTGAAAAGCTTCATAGAAAATACCGACCTTACCTAACCTACTTAGTATGTTAAGATAAGCATCTTATTGCTTTGTAATTACAATTATTACCTAACCTATACCTATAATAGGTTAAGTAACAATTGTAATTACGAAGCTATAAGATGCTTATTTTAAAATACTAAGTAGGTTAGGTAAGGTCGGTGTTTTCTATGAAGCTTTTCAAGGGAAACTATTATGTTTAGTATGTCACCTATGCACGCAACTAATAAGTCAATATTGACTTATTAAATTTGCGAGAACGGGTTGTGCAGTGTCTCCTTCTGCTTCGACCACATCCGCATTCATGTACTTCTTCTTCTTCATCCGACGACAGGCGGAGGCTACTCCTTCACTTAACTTATGTGTCAGCACACCGTAGTTAGGCAAGGTCGCAGGGATCACATTGTTTGCGGAGTCAACCATCACAAATTTTACCCTGCGTCGCTGGTAATGTTGCTCCAACTTCATTATGGGTAGATATTTCAGTTTCCACACTTCACGATCATAACTCTTCTAATATTGACCACACCCCATCCCAAGGCCAAAAGGGAAAATTGTGCGATTAATTTTATATTCTTCTTCTTTTGTTAAGATGACTGCAAAGGCCTTACGCAGAGATTTTGTAAACCAGTAGCGTTGCATTTCCTCTGTATCCAACTGTAGTCCGCTGTAGCAGTCTGTGTAGGTAGCATATAATGTATTGATTTCTTCATCGACTTGTTTAGTGGTTTAGAAGATTTCCCTCTAGCATGATGCGTTATTAATCCGATGAGATGAGGGTTATCACCAATTCGATTGTTGAATTGAGGGGGTTCTCCATAGACAATCTCTCCAGGCACGCCGCGATCTCTTCTCTCTGCACGATTTTTGTAGGGTAGCTTGCTCCGATGAACACGAGCATAGGGATATCGAGTCCATAATTCTTCAACCACCCCACTCATCATCATACTAGTGGCGTCCATATCGTAGATGATGCAGTCGGAGTAGGAGTACTCCGAAAAAGATGAACGGCTGCCAGCTACAGTCAACATCATCTTAACTGATGAGTAGAGTGGAGGAATGAGTCGGAGAGTGGAGAGCGGTCGAACCTTTATACGGTCGTGCGAAGGTTAGTGGGTTTTCTGTTTTGTTTTGCCCCTGTTTCCCTGGGGCGGATTAAAATCACTTTGACGTTATAAGGTTTTAAACTCCCCTGCATATTTTGAATAATGGGGAGGTAAGTACTTTCCCACTCTGCATCTTCACACCGACCCGACATATCTACACCCCCAAGGGAGAATAACTTTCTTGATCTCCTCAGTATCTTCAATATCCAATATGAGTTTTTCAAACGATTTCGCAAAGTATAACAAGCGGTTTTCTGTCGAATCCGCACGCAAGCCTTTAACCATAGAGTAGTCTTTAGATTTACCGGTAATGGCTTGAGCAATATCATTCTTCTCAATAGGCTTCCGTAATCAACACTGAGTTGCCAAGGCTACTATGCTTGGTCCTTGACTGCCTCTGCTGATGTGAATGGTTCCCGGTGTTGGTCGGTCTTCTCTGTTGCATCTCTTTAGATTATACCATTGCGTTCTGGCGTAAGCTGTGGCGTGAGGATACTTATCTGCAATGTCCTGTGACATGCCGTAGGGCTAGCATGATATAAAATTTACAGAGTAGACAATGCAGCACTCTCGATTGTTAAACTCCGCATCTGTCATGTACCCATGATGAATTTCTACAGAGTTCATTTTGGCTGCGGAGTTCATTTTTTTTTTCTCAACGTGATATAGATGAAACGCCATGGTGACATTAGCAGTCAGTAATAAATTAAGCGGATTGGCTCCCTTTTTATCCCCCCCCCCCCTCAGTGCATGTGCGACGCGCGTGCTCACGGGATAGTTTCCAGTTATTGATTAACCACACTCTGAAGCTATGTTTTTATATTATTATTTATTTATTTAATAAATATTTATATTATTTAATAAACGCAGATTATAGACTTTTCTAGCAGTAAGATAGCATGTAAGCTATAGATAGCATAGCGTAAGATAGCTATAATGTCAGCAATGCAGATTATGTCATCAATTCATCTACTGTATATATCGACTAAAGACTATTTTCTAAAGTTGAGCAGAGGAGATTGGTATATTCCTTTCCATCTCGTTCACCATAGAAATTAGTCTAAGGTAGAGCTGTATATAACGTATTTATCTCCAATAAACTACACTTCCCGGCAGTGTTTAGAGTATGTAAATTTATTTGTACTGGACAGAACAGATCAGATTTTTTTTCACATCCTCACGAAGCTAACTAATTCATCTTTCCTACCTTTAATTCATCTCAGTTTAAAACTAGCTAGATTTTACCTTTAAGCTAATACATAGATCTCTCAATGAATATGTAGCGAAATCACCAGTCTCCGTGGTGTAGTGGTAAGACACTCGCCTGGCGTTCTGCGAGCGCTATGTCATGGGTTCGTATCCTGGCCAGGGAGGATTTACTGGGCGCAATTCCTTAACTGTAGCCTCTGTTTAAAGCAACAGTAAAATGTGTACTTGGATGAAAAAACGATTCTTCGCGGCAGGGGATCGTATTCCAGGGACCTGCCCGAAACGCTATGCGTACTAGTGGCTGTACAAGAATATAACAACTCTTGTATATATCTCAAAAAAAAAAAAAAAAAAAAAAATGTGTCACCCCCTTTCTCGCGGATAAATACCCAAGTAGATCTCTGATCTTTACCACAATTTCAAGTGTTCGACCATCATGGACGCCTTTCGCATCAAAACATTTTGCAGCATGGAACGATTGCGATGTGAGCAGATGAGACTAGACACATTTGGGGGTTGGTCTCTTGAATGGCTCTTGCCTAGTGAATTAGCAAGTGACGGGTTTTATTTCACTAAATCTGTAGATTTTTGCATATGCAGTTTCTGTTATGCTTTAATAGGGGGTTGGGTACAGGGGGAGGAAACTCCACGCAGCCGACGTGTAGCTGCCGCACCACACTGTCCTTTCATCGGTGGTAAACGCACTGAAAATGTCTGCATTGCATTAAGCAACACAGCCTATGCCTATGAAATGAATTTCACCTATTCCGTCCTACAACTCGAAAGAGGGAGAAGTGCAGCTAACTGTTGAAAGTACCCAACACAATTAAGTGTTATCTCTCAGTCTCTGTGAGATACGTTGGTCGGAGTGTGTATAGTCATTGTGAATAGCATGATAATATGATTTACCATTTATGTGTGTGTTTTGAACACCTTAGTTATCTTTCATGTTATGTTTACAGGAATGGAGAGCATATATTATTATTATTATTATTATTATTATTATTATTATTATTATTATTATTATTATTATTATTACTAGCTGTACCCGCCACGCATTGCTGTGGCTCAGTCTGGTAAATTGTAAAATTTATAATCTCCGTGGTGTAGTGGTAAGACACTCGCCTGGCGTTCCGCGAGCGCTTTGTCATGGGTTCGTATCCTGGCCGGGGATGATTTACTGGGCGCAAATCCTTAACTGTAGCCTCTGTTTAACTCAACAGTAAAATGTGTACTTGGTTATAACAACGATTCTTTGCGGCTGGGATCGTATTCCAGAGACCTGCCCGAAACGCTACGCGTACTAGTGGCTGTACAAGAATGTAACAACTCTTGTATATATCTCAAAAAAAAGAGAGAAAGTGCATGTTTCTAATAGTTTAATTTCACAATGCTTGTGGGTATACAATATTTTTTGTTTGCTCTGTCCATGTGAGAAGCAATCTGTGTCTAGATCTAAATACTAAATTCTAAAGATTTGCCCCAAGCTTTATTTTTGGTGATTGCAAACGCCACTCGAATTGGGAATTGCAATCTCTTAAATTGAAATATCATATCCGTCGAAATCCTAGGAATGTGAGGAATGAAGACACCTTCACCTTTGAAGGATCCTGTCAAGATTGATGCTTCTACGACGTTGCTGATTAATTTTTTTAATGCAAGCCGCGTTCTGTTGCATAGCTTTGGTTGGTTGATATTTCGCAACATGATAATTGGCACGCCGATTTTCAAATGCAGTATGTACGGTGGTATCCCTGGCTGATCGAATGAATTAAAAAATTCTGTTGCATAATTAACCGCTTCATCTGCTTCCACAACAGTGTCGACGGACTTGCATGTGATTGCTTCGCTTTGAATGTTTGACTGAATAATATTATTAAGGTCGTAAAAGTCATTGTTTTTGGCTGCAAGAATAGCTCGTTCTCTCAGCCAATCGTGATTTGTATAATTGGTTTTAATATTTGGAAATAATTGTTCAATGAATTCTTCTTTTGATGTCACAAAATTGTAGACGTTATGAGGCAATGAAATTCGTCCTGAAGTCAGATCAACCGGCAGGTTTCCGTTCCCAATTTCCAGCAACTGATGTGAGAATATCTGATCTTCGTCTTGCAGCTGGACACGCATATTTGTAGTTAACTTTAACGTCTTTACATGGCACCAAAAAGTAGAGTATTTCAGGCAGGCATTTATTTCGTCTACCGGTGTCCATTGAGAAATTACTGGTAATGTTAGGCTGAAATCTCCTGCAGGCAATATTAATAAATTCCCAAATGGTCTGATGTTTCCATGCAAATCTTGCAATGATCGATCAAGCGTCTCGAGCGATGTTTTGTGGGCCATAGTTCATTCATCCCAAACAGTAAGTTTGCATTTCTGGAATACTTTTTCCCATGCTGGATGCTTTGGAAATGTTGCACGTGGGAACTTCAATGAATTACATGTTCAATGGCAATTTCAAAGCAGAATAATCAGTTTTTCCACCTGGTAGCATTGTCGCAGCTATTCTGGACGACACAAGAACTTAGGGTATGCCATTTTGGGATCGAATTGCTGCTAGAACCCATCTAATTAAGAAAGTTTTACCAGTTCCTCCTGGCGCATCTAAGAAAAAGATTTCTGCAAGCCCGTTATTGACAATTATTTGATCTTAATTAAATTCATTTTTGCTCAAGCGTTGGCGTAGGAATATATGATTGCACATACGACAACAGATCACCCGCACTGTAATTGTGTCATGAGGCAATTCTACATCGGACGAAGCAGCAGCAGATCGATTCGGTGATGTCATTCCCAATTGATTGGGAACTTTGTTTGCAATTTCTAAATACAAATCTTCAATCATTATTAACGCATCGTTGTAGATTTCTGCTCTGAAATCCATGTGCATATTTGAATTTTCCTTGCGTATTCAACGGACAATATCTTCAGCCATGTGCGATTTATATTTCTCTCATAACTCTGTTTGGAAATGAAGGAGAGCAGGCTGTCAATATGATTGCAAATTATGCAAGAATTTGATTTGGATGTGACGTGTTGGACGTGTCATTAATGCATACATCCCAATGTCGGTCGTTCTCCAATAAATTCAGAGCTTGACATGCAATACGGAAAGTGGCATGTGTAACGGCAATGACAAATCTCAATTGCTGGAAAGACGTTGGACCGGGCACATTTACCAACAGCATGCAAAGAACGAAGCATTCACCTCGATTGGGATGCACAGAATACAGTCTGCCTATCGTATTCTGTTTGAATATGCTGGGGTTGTCCGTTGATTCGCTCTCCTCGTTTGTGTCGTGGTAGGCAATTCCGAATACAGCAGTGTTTTTACAAACGTGTCATTCTGACATAACATGAAGAAGTAGTCCGCACTGTAGTCTGTGGATTCATAACTATTTTTTGCACATCTGCAGCTGTGAAATAAATGCGTTGTCCATTTTCTTGTTTAAAAAAAATATCAACGAAATACTTCAATTCAAACACAGATCAATCTACACAGCTCAATTCCATTCCAGAGCAATATCACGCAAAATTATTAAAATCGAAGTAAAAAGAAATCAAAATCTACGAAAATTCTATTTAACAAAGCAATCGGAAAATTGAAATGGAATCGTGACATATTTAGTATAGCGTGTGTTTATTTTATGTCCAACAGATGGCACTGTTTTTCAAAAAAGCATATTTTTTACCTGTCACAGATGTGGCTTTGGAAATGTTGCACGTGGGAACTTCAATGAATTACATGTTCAATGGCAATTTCAAAGCAGAATAATCAGTTTTTCCACCTGGTAGCAATGTCGCAGCTATTCTGGACGACACAAGAACTTGCAACTTACTGTCAAACGGACATATAATTAATCGAGAACGAATTACGTTACCCCAACACTGTCACTCACGACAGCTTGCCAAGCAAAACTATGTCACTTCACTTTATGACATTAATTACCCTTAATTACTTCTCACTGAATCCTTAATTACCAACTAAAGATCACATCAAGTCCTTGTCACGCAGACAAGCAAAACACAGCAACATGTTGCTTCACTACTCAGTGGAAATTTATCACACTGAACGACAAATCACAACACAACACAATCGTAATTAATAATCATACGAATATTAATCAATAAACACGGTAATTTCTTACACAGGGTATGACAACAGATAACCCTTTACCTCTCTTGAATCACTGGTTTTTCTTGGACTTAGGAAATACATTCATGGAATTCTCTACACAGAACGGTATAATATTGAACCGAAAAAATCCAAAACAGAATTGTACCTCTGAATATAATTGAGTTCCCTGGTGTATTACATACACAACATTAACTACCTTATCACAGCAGTTCCCTCCAACGTACTGTGGTCGTTCTTTATTGGTACTTCTTCCTCGACTATGCTTCATTCACCTAACCAGGTGCTCTAGGAAAACGTTCTATCGGAAGTTGACATAACATCAACCAAAGAAACTTCAGCACCAAATACAGAAATATGAGTAATCACTTGGACCGGCCTTCTCAAGCACACTTCTCTCATACATACTGACACTGAATACGGCAGTTGACTGAAGTTCATCCAAACTTCCTCCTCACGTTGTTATAGGAGACCATGTGTAGTGTGACCCGGTGTTGAAACGGGGTGCTGATCAGGTTACCTTACCTTGAGGTTACCTTGAGATGGTTTCGGGGCTTAGAGTATCTGCGGCCCGGTCCTCGACCATGCCTCCTTAGCACAATGTTTGTTGTTTGGACACTGCCACATGTGATGACGAGTCTGGCGCAGCACAGTGTGGCGCAGCAAGGCGAACTGTGCGGGTTTCCTCCACCGACAAGACTCCCGTGGGATGGCTCCCCACACACGAGAGCATTATTTTATCACTCAAACGACAGTGAGCTGCCCCTCAGCTCTTGTGAGGAAGAGAGAGTTAGCACACATAGTGCACTGTGTGGCGCTTTACTCTGATGGCAACCTTGTGTTCAAGTTACACGGGGTGCACCAACGGATTGGCCGGGAATTTCTGTCCCCCATAACTGGCTGAAGCCAAACTATTTCCCTAAGTAACGTATTCGCAGCTACTGGGCACAATCTCTGATCCCTTCATATTACTGCGTGTCACACTAGATTGACAGATGGTCACAATATGAGCAGATGCACTATAAAGAAGTCTGCCTTACACTGTGTGTGACCTCGTGGTGAGTTACAGTATATATTTTTCTTCCTTTCACTATTAAATTATCGTAATTCCTATCGCCGCAATCCCAGATTTTGCTTGATGAACCCGCAATGACAGAACAATGATAAATGGGTTACGAACTGTTCCCCTAGACAGTATTTCTCGTCGTTTGGTCGAACCACGAGAAAACATGTCTGACAAACACAGCAACATGGGGCTAAATGTCTACCGAGCGCAGGGCAGGAGGGGGCCATGCTTTTTTCCTCTGTTCTACGAGTTGACCAATCAGCAGCTAGTGTGAGGAGATGGTTCACCACCTCACTTACAATAGTGCTCTTATGCCTGTGGGAGCCAGTACACTTGTTAAGTGCACTTGTTAAGTGGGCGGACTTAAGTTTGGTAACCAGCAACCAAAACATCTAGTGTTTGGGCTCATGTGAGAGCTCCAGTCATCAGCAGTCCAGAAATGTTACCCTGGCCGGGGGAGCACGTCTGTGGACAGTGCTAGAGCCGATAGCATCATCTCCTTGTATGACTTGAAGCGAGACTCAACTTTGTGCGGTGTTACGGACCCGAGCCCAGCGTCCTAGCACGGAGCAGTGACGACAATGCCATCTGCCAGTCTGCTCCCGAAACCCCCTCCAAATGGACGACGCCATCTAGCGAGGGCGGGATATACCGGCCACAGGGGCTGGTTTCCCGTCTTAATCAGCTCGTAACGTAGCCGCTGCTGACCTCTGGTGAGGTGGCGCTTAGACATCAACGCCATCTATGGAGTGGATAGGTGGACGTTTGTGTCTAAGCCTGTAAGTGAGGTGCCCTAGAGTGTCCTCAACACTAATGACGTGTCTGATTACAGAGTCGACCTGGGACTGCTGTATCGGACGATGGGCAGTCTACCCAAGGCAGCCAAAGTCTCTCCACATGTTTGCTGAAGAAGCTGTGAGTTGCTCCCGGACGAACACTGCTGAGAGTGTTAGCCTGCCTGTGACGTGGCAGAGTTGAGGAATCGTCATACCCGAGGGTTGGCTGGTGGAAGAGACTAGCCACTGTGGTGCTATAGAGAGGAGAGTGATCAGTGGGATCACTCGAGGCTCCTGCCTAGGGCTCACAACCCTAGTATCGGTCGTGGAGTGGCCTACACAGCGGAGCTGATTAGAACCTGCCAGCTACAGGCTGGATTTGTGTTGAGGGCCTCCACGACGGTGCACCCAGTGGGACTGTGATTTGGCTGGCCTGTGGCCAGGGTAGATTCGCCGAGAGAATCAGAGGATTCGTCGTGGGCCAAAGAAGAGAACCAGGGCTACTCATCGTGAGCACCGTGGAGCATCCTATGTCTTCAGAGGAAGACAATTCTGTACATTAGAGTGTATTTATAACCCCATGTGATTGTGTTATATTTATTTATGTTGGTGGTGAAATAATATATTTAAATTAGTGCATTTGTATCCCTTCCCCTTTAATTTACTTGCATTACGGAACGCACCCCTTGAAAGCCGCGACCCAATAGGGCCATAACACGCGGGAACAGCTAGGCCGCAGGCGTGGGGTGAGCTGCGGGCCTCCCGCGCTGGCCACTTGAGTCGTCGTCATGGAAACAGCCGCCATCTTAGTAAACATCTTGAGCCGCCATGTTGGTCGGCCATCTATGAGTTGCCCTAGGGGCTGTGCTACACCGTCGCTGATTGGATGAGAGGGGTAGGTTGCTGTATGCCTTCCTCTCATTGGTTATTTCGAGGAGGACGCGGGAATCGTCGGTGTAAGCGTCATTCTGAACCCAGCTGCCACTCCGTCAAGACACTCTCTGTACTCAATTCGGCCAAATTGAGTATAGAGCGTCGTGGTGGCTGGACTACTCAACTGCTCCACCTCCGGCTTCATCTACGACTGGGTCGTCACAGAATCCGGCCGAAGTCGTCGCTCGAAGGGGGGAAAAGACATTGTGAACAGTGAGTGGGTAGAGAAGATCTGGTGATCTGGGATCGTGAGGTAATGTGCATACGAGCAGTAACAAACTCGTAGATCCCATACCAGTGATGATTAGACTTGCTAGTGCTCTGTAGCAGTCGATGGGAACCTGGGAAATTCGTGTCAGTGGTTAAGGCAGATTTCCCATGTTTGCGTAAGACGCTATCGTTGTGCGCGTCACCTGGGTACAAACGCTTCACTTCACCGGTGGGTCAAGGGTGCGAACCGAGCCGTGTTGTGAGTGGGAGGGGTTTGAGTGCGCGCCAATTGTACATAAAATACCACTGAGGTACTACCGCCCCCTACGCCACCTACTACTGCCGTGAGCGAGCCAGCCACCCGTAGCTGGGTGCCTGATGTATGGGAATGGTGTGTAGGCCGGCAGTATGAATGAGTAAGTACCTATGTGTGTATTTCTGGTGATCAGTTAGTCTCTAAAAGCTTGAATTCGAGGTCAAGTGTTCCGTCACATTGTCACGTAGCACCTGTGAGGTGAAGTGAAATGTGGACGAGGAGATAATCACCCTTTATTGTCATCTTGTCAGTCCAGAGGGACTTACGTCTTGTGTACACAGACGTACAGTGTGTGTGTGTGTGTGTGGGTACACACGGGAACAGAGTATACATAGATTAGCCAAGGACTGAGAGGATGTCCATGTAATAATTATATTATTCCATTGTGGTAATTAATCATTTTTGATCGTCCTTGAGACGGAGTGATATCATTTCCATGTGTAGTCTTGCAAGTGTGGAATTCCAACACTGAGTATGTGTGTAACATCAGTGATTCCTGGCAATGATTATTGTGGAGTGTACCACAGTGTGGTCTTAATTTCTTGTATTGTTCCCAGGGCTGTGACAAGTGTGATTTATATATATATGTATTGTGGTTGCAGTATTAACGTAATTTTGGTAGAATTTGGTGAGTGACGAGGCTGTCTGGAGAGACCGCCATCGCTCTGTCGAGTAACGTAACTCTCGAGAGTGTTTATCGGCATGCGTGAGCGATAAATCACTCAACCATGTGATTTAAGGAGTGCGAGATCTCCTTAGTGTTCCCAATAACGTTTGATAGCTGGAGGCTACATGTGTCAGCAGTAAATATATATATATATATATATATATATATATATATATATATATATATATATATATATATATATATATATATATATATATATATATATATATGTATATATATATATATATATATATATATATATATTATATATATATATATATACATATATACATATATATATATACATATATATATATATATATATATATATATATATATATATATATATATATATATATATATATATATATATATATATATATATATATATATATATATATAATCGTAGTGTCACGGTGCCCAGAGTTAGTGTTATTTACTGTGTGTTGATTGCAAATTTGTTGACCTATGTTCTAGGGGTTATTGAGAGCACTGGGGTCATTTGTAACAGTAAGTGTGTGCAGTATTCTAATATTTGGAAATTAGAGTACTTGCCGTGTGTGTTATTGCAAAGGGGTTTTTATTTGATGGTGATTGTTGCTAGTGTTGAGCATCACTGTATGTGATTGCAGTTCAGTAAAGCCATTGTGGGGCAGTGTTCTAGAGGGTTCATGTCCTGTATGTTATTTTACTAGGTTCTGCAGTATTGTCATAGCAACCGCATTGTAACGTAAATCACTGTGATTTGTTAGGGTGATTTGTCATTGTCGTGGGTGAACTCGGCTGTAGACGAGTACTTGGGTACACATATATTCTCCTGGTTATCTGGTAGGACATCGAAGTCCAGTATTCATTGAGGTGATTGCGAGGCAATTAATATAACGTAACCATGGGAACGCCCATTGCTTTAAGAGAATTTGTTCTTTGACAATTTGAGTAACGGAGAATACGTTTGGGTTAATTTACTTTCCTGCAAGCAGCTACGATAGTCTCAAGGAGCCTAGCCATCAGCCAGATAAGAATTAGAGTATTGTCTGTCGTAATTAACGATCAGTGGGCCGGGTAATTGACGTGTTTCAGGAAGTCAAAGTAATTAACCTCGATCCTTGTTTAATCGACTCACACGAAGGCTCCATTGTTCCATTAACGTAACGTCGTTATTTATCTGCCCGGAAGTATCGGCACTTGATTGACTCGTGGGAGGAGTAACGTCATTTTAGGATAACATAAACGTGGTGCTAATTACTGTTATTAGCCACCTGAATTGGTCTGAGTATGGAAGGCTCAAACGGAATTCATACCTTAATGTAAATTGCTAAGCCAGTGTGAAAGGTTGCGTATTTTAATTGTTTAATTATTGATCTTGAGGATAGTAATTAATTACTCTAAAGGTAATCACGAGTGATTACCGTTCTCTTAGCACTTTGGACATTGTAAATCAGAGTTTACCATCGCTGAGTGATTAGTAACCTATTAACGTAAATTAACGTAACTAGTAAAGAGAGTAATCAGCTGTCTGGTAGTACAGGGATTAATGGGATTTTCTCACTGAATTCTCGACGGGTAGAGTGTTGTGTTATTTCCGCGTTACTAGTGACAGTTGTAAGAGTTATTAATTTAACGTAAATGTTACCTTGTTATTAACGTAAATGCTATTTTGTTATTAACGTAAATCAATTGTTATTGATTGTTGATCGTCCGTGGGACGGAGTGTTAACGTAAGGATTAATTTGAGGAAGGGTGCTGGAGTTGCCAGTGAACCCATTAGTTATTGTTGTCATTGGAAGACTACTGATTTGATTGCATTGCAACCGCTATTGCAGGTGTAGACTGCACTGAGGCGTAGAACAGTTAGGAGGTTACTGGAGACGTGTTTCAGAACCTACTGTGTCATTTGTTGTCATTGTGATTATAGATCTGTTAGTTCTTGTTTCTTGTTGATTCCTCTGTGGTCACGCTTATGTTCGAGTTAGTTCATTATGCAGTCCGAGGGGCTGGTGTCTAGCTGTCATTGATAGTGTCACAGGAAGGATTTCGAGTAATGTCATTGACATTTCCTTTTGTTTTGTTGTAGTAGTTAGTTCTTTATTAAATAAGCTAAGTTGTTATGGTTAACACTGTCTTTTCGTTACACCCCCACACATTGTTATTGTTATGCAAATGTTCTTCACACTCGACTAATAAAATTGAGACTGATTCTGAGCTTTGGACCAAATATACGGCACCACACAACAATAAATTATTGTTGTGAGAGCCCTTGACCTACTCGCTAGATTCGCTTCGGCGAATGGCGAAGGTCGTCGCCCAAGTGGAGGGGATTTCAATTTTCATTGGGGTCTCGGCGTTTGCTCGCGCCTAGTCGTGGCGCGAGCAAACTGTCAATTATGAACTACCTAGTCAATTGTTCATACATGGTCCCAAAGTGAGGAATGAGCTGCTTACTACACTGGTGTGTTAGCTAAGCAAGTCCTTCCTCAGGCGACCTAATTGAATATCACGACAGGAATAAAGGTTAAAGAATAAAGAAAATTCTTATAAATTTTCCGAGCTCAATTCCTTATACCAATTTCATTTTATTCCACCACTAATCAAAAACTCTCACAGCTAGCAGCTAGGCCTATGGATGCAATGAGGTGCCCCACGAATCACAAGGCTACCTTCAGTCACGTGGTGCCTTGTGACGTTAGTACTGGGAGGCCTGGTCTTTACACAAGCGACTAGAACAGTTGGTTCTACTACCACCATTAATATCTGTTTCTCCTCTCTCCATACACTTAAATGTTAAATACATGATAATGGCTGCACCTCTTCTCACAGAAAAGCATCGGCGGCCTCCATAGTCTTACTGAACAGTCCTGGGTCAATGTTCCTCATATACATCAAACAAGAGATGTCTATGAAGAACTACAGAATCTAGAGTGAGTGCACTTTGGTGCACTCGTGTCAGAGTGCAACCTGGCGACTTGCGCTCCAACACATAGGCTAAAAGCTAGTTGGTAATCCCTCCACTCCCCCACAGTACACAACTTACCTACTTGTCACTAAGACATCCACAAGGTAAACTTTCCTACGTGTCAGTAAGATATCCATAAGGTGTACAAGTTATCTACGTGTAACTAAGACTCCATAAGGTACACAACTTACCTGTGAATTACTAAGACTCCATAAGGTACACAACTTACCTATGAATCACTTAGACTCCATAAGGGACACAACTTACCTATGAATCACTAAGACTCCATAAGGTACACAACTTACCTATGAATCACTAAGACTCCATAAGGGACACAACTTACCTATGAATCACTAAGACTCCATAAGGTACACAACTTACCTATGAATCACTAAGACTCCATAAGGTACACAACTTACTTCTGAATCACTAAGACTCCATAAGGTACACAACTTACCTATGAATCACTAAGACTCCATAAGGTACACAACTTACCTATGAATCACTAAGACTCCATAAGGTACACAACTTACCTATGAATCACTAAGACTCCATAAGGTACACAACTTACCTTTGAATCACTAAGACTCCATAAGGTACACAACTTACCTATGAATCACTAAGACTCCATATGGTTGCAGTACTGAAACTGGGAACAAGTGCAGCCCTTTTTATATACAACTAGTCAAAAAATTGTGGTTGACATTGAACAACTTTCATTTTCCATTTTATTGGCCCCTTATTATACGGTACACGACTTACCTATGTATCACTAAGACTCCGTAAGGTACATAATTTACCTACGTGTCACTAAGACATCCGCAAAGTATACAACTTACCTACGTGTCACTAAGACATCCGTAAGGTACACAACTTACCTACGTGTCACTAAGACATCCATAAGGTATACAACTTACCTACGTGTCACTAAGATATCCGTAAAGTACACAACTTTAGCATATCACAAAGACTCCACAAAGTTCTTATGTAAATATAACTCCCCTGTGTCACTAAAGACACTGTTACTGGACTCGATGGTAACACCCTAACAGAAATATATTACTGTTAAACACACACCCAACAGTCACTGTCAATGATGTGACACGCCTTGAAGTGTTAAATACTATCCCTCCTACCCGAGTTGACACCTTAACTCTTCCACAATACACAATTGATCAAGACACAGAGACAGCTCGTTGCCAGGTATACTCTGGTTGATCCAAAATTGAGTTCTTGTTACTATTCACCTAAACATATAGTTCTAGTTTACAATATATAACAGGATCCTCTACTCACAATATTTACTCCTTCAACTGTTCTCAGACATACATACACCCCGACGAAGGTGGTGGCCCCAGGCAGTGCCGCCTGTGGTGACCCCAGGCTGTGTCGCCTGTGGTGACCCCAGGCAGTGTCGCCTGTGGTGACCCCAGGCAGTGCCGCCTGTGGCTGACCCCAGGCAGTGCCGTCTGTGGCTGACCCCAGGCAGTGCCGCCTGTGGCTGACCCCAGGCAGTGCCGTCTGTGGATGACCCCAGGCAGTGCCGTATGTGGCTGACCCCAGGCAGTGCCGTCTGTGGCTGACCCCAGGCAGTGTCGCCTGTGGCGGACCCCAGGTGCTGCCTGTGGCTGACCCCTGGCAGTGTTGCCTGTAGTGACCCTAGGCAGTGCATCCTGTGGCTGACCCCAGGCAGAGCCGCCTGTGGTGACCCCAGGCAGTGTCGCCTGTGGCTGACCCAAGGCAGTGTCACCTGTGGTGACCCCAGGCAGTGCCGCCTGTGGTGATCCCAGGCAGTGCCGCCTGTGGCTGACTCGAGGCAGTGCCGCCTGTGGCTAATCCCAGGCAGTGCCACCTGTGGTGACCCCATGCAGTGTCACCTGTGGTGACTCCAAGCAGTACCGCCTGTGGCTGACCCCAGGCAGTGCCGCCTGTGGTTGAACCCAGGCGGTGCCGCCTGTGGCTGACCCCAAGCAGTGCCGCCCTGTTGTGACCCTACGCAGTGCATCCTGTGGTGACCCTAGGCAGTGCTGCCTGGTGTGCCCCCTGTGGCTGACCCCAGGCAGTGCGGCCTGTGGTGACCCCTGGCAGTGCCGCCTGTTGTGACCCCAGGCAGTACCGCCTGTGGTGACCCCAGGCAGTGCCGCCTGTGGTGACCCCAGGCAGTGCTGCCTGTGGTGACCCCAGGCATTGCAGCCTGTTGTGACCCCAGGCAGTACCGCCTGTTGTGACCCCAGGCAATGCCACCTGTGGAGGCCTTTGGCAATACCGCCTGCGGTGACAACAGGCAATGCTGCGTGTGGCTGACCCCAGGTATTACCGCCTGTGATGACCCCAGGCAGTGCCGCCTGTGGCTGACCCAAGGCAGTACTGCCTGTGGTGACCCAAGGCAGTGCCACCTGTGGTGACCCCAGGCAGTGTCGCCTGTGGCTGACTCCAGGCAGTGCCGCCTGTGGTGGCCCCAGGCAATGCCGCCTGCGGCTGACCCCAGGAAGTGCCGCCTGTGGAGACCTCAGGCAGTGCCGCCTGTTGTGACTCCAGGCAGTGCCGCCTGTGGTGACCCCGGGCATTGACGCCTGTGGTGACCCCAGGCAATGCCGCCTGTGGTGACCCCAGGCAGTGCCGCCAATGGTAACCCCAGGCAGTGCCACTGGTGGTGACCCAAGGCAGTGCCACCTGTGGCTGACCCCAGGCAGTGCCACCAGCGGTGATCCCAGGCAGTGCCGCCTGTTGTGACCCCAAGCAGTACCGCCTTTGGTGGCCCCAGGCAGTGCCGCCTGTGGCTGACCCCAGGCAGTGCCACCTGTGGCTGATCCCAGGCAGTGCCGCCTGCGGTGACCCCAGGCAGTGCCGCCTGTTGTGACCCCAAGCAGTACCGCCTTTGGTGGCCCCAGGCAGTGTCTCCTGTGACTGACCCCATCCAGTGCCGCCTGTGGTGACCCAGGCAGTGCTGCCTGTGGTGACCCCAGGCAGTGCCACCTGCGGTGATCCCAGGCAGTGCCGCCTGTTGTGACCCCAAGCAGTACCGCCTTTGGTGGCCCCAGGCAGTGCCGCCTGTGGCTGACCCCAGGCAGTGCTACCTGTGGCTGATCCCAGGCAGTGCCGCCTGCGGTGACCCCAGGCAGTGCCGCCTGTTGTGTCCCCAAGCAGTACCGCCTTTGGTGGCCCCAGGCAGTGTCTCCTGTGACTGACCCCATCCAGTGCCGCCTGTGGTGACCCAGGCAGTGCAGCCTGTGGTGACCCCAGGCAATGCCGCCTGTGGTGGCCTCAGGAAGTGCCGCCTGTGGCTGAACCCAGGCAGTGCCACCTGTGGTGACCCTGGGCAGTGCTGCCTGTCGTGACCCAAGGCAGTGCCGCCTGTTGTTGTAACGCCGTGAGAGTGCACTTATGACTCACCATGGGAATGCCTTGGTAAGATCAGCCTGTACCTCAGATTCAACTAGAGTTAATTGAAATATCATCTGGCTCCCCCTAGTCAGCTTGTTCCTTATTTATGAAAAATCCTGATAGTCTTAGCACAACAACCTAATGATACATTTTGATTGCTTTTTTGTACGTCATGGGCAGCTGATGCCCTGATGTGCTGACCAAGTTGGCTGAATCAGCTGGGAACAGGTCCACACCAGACGTTCCCACAACAGTGTAAAACGCCCCCTCCCCACCCCTTCTGATTCAGTTGTATATATACCCCTGTATAATAGTAGAGAGAGAGACAGTGCTGGAGGATCGGAGGTAGTGTGAGGCTGCAGGCGAGCCTCAGGAGACAGAGTGAATCCACCCGACTTGAGAGGCAGAGAGTGGTCTTAACTTAAGGTAATGTGTGTGATCTTTGATACGTTTTCCATGTCTGGATCTCGTAACAATTGCCAGTGTTAAATTAAGATTTTATAGTAGTGAATAACAAATTGTTCTCAATAAACTCATGTTAAACTTCCCATCTGTATCAATTGTTGAATCCCCGTAGCTTCTGATGTAATTGGCTAACAACCGTCCCATAAATATTGACAGTTAAAGAAAGAGAACTCTTCAAGTCAAGCAATGTTTCTTGCCTCGTTGCTTGATATAGTAAATGGAAAGGCAGATGGTGGCAGCGATATTAATCCTGTGTAGCATTTCCTTGTCGGATACCTTTTGGTTTCGGTGCTATATGGTGGTGTTACAAATGATTAATGTTTTTTTTTATGTATATAGTGGTGTTACATTGTGACCCCAGGTAGTGCCACCTGTGGTGACCCAAGGCAGTGCCACCTGTGGCTGACCCCAAGCAGTGCCGCCTGTGGTGACCCCAGGCAGTGCCGCCTGTGGTGACCCCAGGCAGTGCCGCCTGTTGTGACCCCAAGCAGTACCGCCTGTTGTGGCCCCAGGCAGTGCCTCCTGTGGCTGACCCCATCCAGTGCCGCCTGTGTTGACCCAGGCAGTGCCGCCTGTGGTGACCCCAGGCAGTGCCGCCTGTTGTGACCCCAAGCAGTACCGCCTGTGGTGGCCCCAGGCATTGCCTCATGTGGCTGACCCCATCCAGTGCCGCCTGTGTTGACCCAGGCAGTGCGGCCTGTGGTGGCCTCAGGCAGTGCCGCCTGTGGCTGACTCCAGGCAGTGCCGCCTGTGGTGGCCTCAGGCAGTGCCGGTTTTGGCTGACCCCAGGCAGTGCCGCCTGTGGTGGCCTCAGGCAGTGCGGCCTGTGGTGGCCTCAGGCAGTGCCGGCTTTGGCTGACCCCAGGCAGTGCGGCCTGTGGTGGCCTCAGGCAGTGCCGGCTTTGGCTGACCCCAGGCAGTGCCGCCAGTGGCTGACCCCTGGCAGTGCCACCTGTGGCTAACCTCATGCAGTGCCGCCTGTGGCTGACTCCAGGCAGTACGTCCTGTGGCTGACCCAAGGCAGTACCGCCTGTGGTTGACCCCAAGCAGTGCCACCTGTGACTGACCCCAGGAAGTGTCGCCTGTGGTGACCCCAGGAAGTGCCGCCTGTTGTGGCCTTTGGCAATGCCGCCTGTGGCTGACCCCAGGCAGTGCCGCCTGTGGTGATCCCAGGCAGTGCCGCCTGTGGCTGTCCCCAGGTAGTACCGCCTGTGGTGATCCCATGCAGTACTGCTTGTGGTGACCCCAGGCTGTGCCGCCTGTGGCTGACCCAAGGCAGTGTCGTCTGTGGCTGACCCCAGGCAGTGCCGCCTGTGGCTGACCCCAGGCAGTATCGCCTGTGGTGACCCCAGGCAGTGTCACCTGTGGCTGACCCCAGGAAGTGCCACCTGTGGTGACTCCAGGCAGTGTCGCCTGTGGCTGACCCCAGGCAGTGCAATCTGTGGTGACCCCACGCAGTACAGCCTTTGGTGACCGCAGGTAGTGCCGCCTGTTGCTGACCACTGGCAGTGCCGTCTGTGGCTGAGCCCAGGCAGTGCCGTCTGTGGCTGTCTCCAGACAGTGCCGTCTGTGGCTGACTCCAATCAGTGCCGGCTTTGGCTGACCCCAGGCAGTGTCGCCTGGGGCTGACCCCATGCAGTGTCGCCTTTGGTAATCCCAGGCAGTGCCGCCTGTGGTGACCCTAGGCAGTTCATCCTGTGGTGACCATAGGCAGTGCCGCATGTGGTGACCCCAGGCAGTGCCGCGTGTGGTGACCCCAGGCAGTGCCGCCTGTGGCTGACTCCAGGCAGTACCACCTGTGGCTGACTGTTACGAACCCGGATCCAGCGTCCGAGCACGGAGCAGTGACGACCGCGCCATCTGTGGGTCAGCTCCCGAAACCCCCCTCCAAACGGACGACGACACCTGGTGAGGATGACGTGTACTGGCCACAAGGGCCAGTTTCCAGTCCTGTGCAGCTCACAACACAGCCGCTCCTGACCTCTGGTGAGGTGTTGCTCAGACTACAACGCCATCTATGGAGTGGATACGTCGGGCGTTTGTGTCTGAGCCTGTAAGTGAGGTGTTTTAGTGTGTCCCAGTTATTGATGACGTGTCTGCTTACAGAGTCGACCTGGAACTGCTGTGATGGAAGTTGAGTCAGTCTACCCAAGGCAGCCGTCTCCATACCTTGTGCTTTGCTGCAGCAGCTGTAAAGTCGTCCCCCGGAAGAACACTGTGGTGTTACCCTACCAGTGGAGTGGCAGTAGAAGGATTACCCGGGACCGACTGCTGGAGACGATTATCCACTGGGGTATTGAGGACAGGAGAGTGATTTGTGGTATCACACGAGGCTCCTGTCTAGGGCGTTACCCTTATATCGTTCGTGGAGTGGCCTGACCAGCCTTGCTGATCCGGAACCTGCCAGCAGACCGGCTACACTTGTGGTTGACGGCCTCCACGGCGGTGCCCCCAGTGGAGCTGTGTTTTGGCTGGCCTGTGTCTGGGGTAGACTCAGCTTGGTCGAAGGATTCGTCAAGAGACCACGAGGATCAAGAGCACCGAGGACTCAGCACCGAGAGCCTGGATCCAGAGTCTTCAGCAGAAGACCATTGTGTATTTCCCCTGTACAGTGTTAATACCCCTCCCCCTGTGCACTTTTTTTATATATATAATTTATTTGGTGATGGTAACAATTATAGTCTTAAGTTCTTAACTTTCTTTCCCTTCCCCCTTTAAGTTTCTTGCGTCACGGATCACGTCCCTTGAAAGTCACTACTGGCTTGGGGTCGGATACAACTTCCTCTAACATCAGAGTAAGAACCCCGTTGCGTCCCGAGAGGGCCGTAACATAATTGGCATCCCCAGCGGGATCCGTCCCCTTGTTAAGTATGTTTGACAGGGGTGGTGAAGTGGCGTAATCCCTGTATATAATTCCCCCTGTGTGACGATTGTGACGTTATTCGTCCTGTGCGGTGCTCAAGAGTGACTAAGTGCAATATTGTGCAGTGCGGTGCTCGCTGTGACTAAGCGATTAAGTGCAATATTGACTAGTGCGGTGCTCAGTGATTCAGTGCAATATTGTAGAGCGAAGTGTTCGTTGCGATTTAGTGCAATATTGTGTAGTGCGGTGCCCGAAGTATTTACGTGCAATATTGGCAAGTGAGGCGCCAGGTGCAATAAAGTGCAATATTGACGTAGAACAGTGCTCGGTGCATTAAGTGCTAAAGTGTAAGCGGTGTGTCAAGTGCTAGTGTCTAGTTAAGTGTTCCATCGGTGACAATGGCAGAGAAAGCTATCATCGATGATCTGGACGATGTGCAGGCTTTTCTGAACAGAGAGAACTGTCTTGCCAGATTAAAATATCTGAGCAAACCAGAGCTTGTACCAGTGAGCGCCTACCTGGAGATCAAGATCCGTGCCAGTGATTCCCGTGTGGAGATCTTGTCCAAGGTTCACCGGCACCTGAAGGCAGAAGAGAAACAGGAAGGCGAGACTCCTAGTACAAGGGAAGGTGAGGAAATAGCTTCCACGGAAAAGGAAGATAAGGGCAGTGACGTTGACAGTGATGCCGGTGAGCTTAATATTAGCTTTCTTACAGTCAAAATGCGTGCCCTAGAGATCAGTTGTAGTGCTCAGAGATAGTGGAGCAGCCCAGTCCCTGATCGTGAAGAGCTCGTTACCCGAGGGAGTAAGTGTGGATGGGAGACAAAAGGTTGTCCTGGTTGGGTTTCCAAGGACGCGGTACATCGCCCCCTTAGTGCCGGTACATCTCGACTCGCCTTACTTCAGCGGCACATGTGCGTTGGCAGTAGTCGATACCCTCCCTGTGGCTGGGATTGACGTGGTACTAGCCAACGACTTGGTGACAGATTGGAGCATCAATCTTCCCAAGGTCGTGGACGAGTCGGCCGGAACAGCAAGGTCTGAGGCATCAACAGGCAGTGGTAATGTCCAGGTAAAGACAGACCCGGATTTAGGTATGTTTAATCCCTCCTCTCGCCTACAGATTGACGATAGAGTCGACAATATTCTAGCAGTGTCTCCTGATTTTTCTCTCGACAAGGAACATGAGGTTACGATGGCAGAAGTACCTGAGCTAGAAGAGAGGCCTTGTGTGCAGGCACCCACGGATACCAACGAGTCTGGAGCGAAGGCGGAGGTGTACTTGCGGCATGGCAAGGTACAGCGTTCATGGAACTGGCCAGAGATTCCCCAGATGTCGGAGGTATGTGAGGTATGTGCGAAGGTTCTAGAGCCCTCTTCGATCCAAACCAGGCTAATGGATGTAGCCGGTTATGGACATTACAGGTTCAGGAAGCTTATCCCTCAGTTGGCCGCATGTCTCTTAGCGGTATTTTGTTTTATTCTCGCGTGTGCTCTCAGTAAGGACCAGTGGACGACCCGACGGATGATGGCTCCCTTGAACATCGGGAAGAGGTCCCAGGGATTGGAGACGTGCACAGTGAGTGGTGCAGTCGAAGAAGGGACCTGGAAGGTGATGGTTGATACAGGAGGTACGCGATACGATAATATGAGTGACTGTTTCCGACAGGTTGACACCCCCCGCGTGATAGCTGAGCCTCAATGCAGCGTTATGCGGAACGTTGGTCGACCTGACGGTGGCAGAGCGAATGTCATCTTCGATGTACGAACAGCCCCGTTGGGACTAGGTGTGGACCTAGTAGAGTATGCTGTAAGTACTGTTTTACCCGCTGTCGCTGTCACTCTAAATTATCAGACCCCTGTATTCCAGGTGCCCGTCTCCCTGAAGGACCACCGGACCGGTACTAGAAATACCGTCTGGGACCAGCCATCATCGGTGCCACGACACAGGGAAGTGTCGAGTCGCCCCAGATCGTGTCTACACGGATCCTTACTCGAGAGGTGTGAGATTATGCTCCGGATTAACATCTCGGTGGAGGTGTGGAGAAGTACATCAGGCAGGTCATTGTCTTACATCTGCAAGTTTCCTTTGTGCGAGAGTTCCCCAGTGGTACAGTTCTGTGGACGAGACAGCCTCGCCGTTCCAGTTAATAAAGCATGTGTGTCTATTTGGAGTTGTGTCGCCGTACTAATTTGGTTTGTGTTACTTTTTCTAGAACCGCAAACCAAATTCTTTTTGGTGGGGAGGTGTTACGAGCCCGGATCCAGCGTCCGAGCACGGACCAGTGACGACCGCGCCACCAGTGGGTCAGCTCCAGAAACCCCCTCCAAACGGACGACGACACCTGGTGAGGATGACGTGTACTGGCCACAAGGGCCAGTTTCCAGTCCTGTGCAGCTCACAACACAGCCGCTCCTGACCTCTGGTGAGGTGTTGCTCACACTACAACGCCATCTATGGAGTGGATACGTCGGGCGTTTGTGTCTGAGCCTGTAAGTGAGGTGTTTTAGTGTGTCCCAGTTATTGATGACGTGTCTGCTTACAGAGTCGACCTGGGACTGCTGTGATGGAAGTTGAGTCAGTCTACCCAAGGCAGCCGTCTCCATACCTTGTGCTTTGCTGCAGCAGCTGTGAAGTCGTCCCCCGGAAGAACATTGTGGTGTTACCCTGCCAGTGGAGTGGCAGTAGAAGGATTACCCGTGACCGACTGCTGGAGACGATTATCCACTGGGGTATTGAGGACAGGAGAGTGATTTGTGGTATCACATGAGGCTCCTGTCTAGGGCGTTACCCTTATATCGTTCGTGGAGTGGCCTGACCAGCCTTGCTGATCCGGAACCTGCCAGCAGACCGGCTGGACTTGTGGTTGACGGCCTCCACGGCGGTGCCCCCAGTGGAGCTGTGTTTTGGCTGGCCTGTGTCTGGGGTAGACTCAGCTTGGTCGAAGGATTCGTCAAGAGACCACGAGGATCAAGAGCACCGAGGACTCGGCACCGAGAGCCTGGATCCAGAGTCTTCAGCAGAAGACCATTGTGTATTTCCCCTGTACAGTGTTAATACCCCTCCCCCTGTGCACTTTTTTTGTATATATAATTTATTTGGTGATGGTAACAATTATAGTCTTAAGTTCTTAACTTTCTTTCCCTTCCCCCTTTAAGTTTCTTGCGTCACGGATCACATCCCTTGAAAGCCACTACTGGCTTGGGGTCGGATACAACTTCCTCTAACAACATCAGAGTAAGAACCCCGTTGCGTCCCGAGAGGGCCGTAACACTGACCCAAGGCAGAACCGCCTGTGGTTTACCCCAGGCATTGCCGCCTGTGGCTGACCCCAGGCAGTGCCACCTGTGGCTGACCCCAGGAAGTGTTGCCTGTGGTGACCCTAGGCAGTGCCGCCTGTGGTGACCCTAGGCAGTTCATCCTGTGGTGACCATAGGCAGTGCCGTGTGCGGTGACCCCAGGCAGTGCCGCCTGTGGTGACCCCAGACAGTGCCACCTGTTGTGACCCCAGGCAGTCCCGCCTGTTGTGACCCCAGGCAGTGCCACTTGTGGCTGACCCAAGGCAGTGTCGCCTGTGGTGACCCCAGGCTGTGCCGCCTGTGGTGACAACAGGCAGTACTGCCTGTGGTGACCCCAGTCTGTGCCGCCTGTGGCTGACCCCAGGCAGTGTCGCCTGTGGCTGACCCCAGGCAGTATCGCCTGTGGTGACCCCAAGCAGTGTCACCTGTGGCTGACCCCATTCAGTGCAACCTGTGGTGACCCCACGCAGTACAGCCTTTGGTGACCCCAGGCAGTGCCACCTGTGGCTGACCCAAGGCAGTGCCGCCTGTTGCTGACCCCAGGCAGAGCCGTCTGTGACTGACCCCAGTTAGTGCCGCCTGTTGCTGACCACTGGCAGTGCCGTCTGTGGTGACCCCAGGCAGTGCCGCCTGTGGCTGACCCCAGGCAGTGCCGCCTGTGGTGACCCCAGGCAGTGCCGCCTGTGGTGACCCCAGGAAGTGCCGCCTGTGTCTGACCCCAGGCAGTGCCGCCTGTGGTGACCCCAGGAAGTACCGCCTGTGATGACCCCCAGGCAGTAAAGCCTGTGGCGGACCCCAGGTGTCACCTGTGGCTGACCCCTGGCAGTGTTGCCTGTTGTGACCCTAGGCAGTGCCGCCTGTGGTGACCCCAGGCAGTGCCGCCTGTGGTGACCCAAGGCAGTGCTGCCTGATGTGACCCCAGGCAGTGCCGCCTGTGGTGATCCCAGGAGTGCCACCTTTGATGACCCCAGGCAGTGCTGCCTGTGGCTGACCCCAGGGAGTGCCACCTATGATGACCCCCAGGCAGTGTCGCCTGTGGCTGACCCCAGGCAGTGCCGCCTGTGGTGATTCCAAGCAGTGCCACCTGTGAACCCAGGCAGTGACACTTGTGGCTGAACCCAGGCAGTGCCGCCTGTGGCTGAGCCTAGGCAGTGCCACCTGTGGCTGACCCTAGGCAGTACCGCCTGTAGCTGACCCCAGGCAGTGTCACCCGTGGCTGACCCTCTGCAGTGTCGCCTGTGGTGACCCCAGGCAGTGCCGCTTATGGCTGACCCCAAGCAGTGCCACCTGTGGCTGACCCCATGCATTATCGCATGTGGTGACCCCAGGCAGTACCGCCTGTGGCTGACCCTAAACAGTGTTGCCTGTCGTGACCCTAGGCAGTGCCACCTGTGGTGACCCTAGGAAGTGCATCCTGTGGTGATCTTAGGCAGTGCCGCCTGTGGTGACCCCAGGGAGTGCTGCGATCGGGGCAGATCAGAATCAGTAGGGGCGATCAAAATCATCACCAGCGAGGACACAGTTGCCACCAGAGACGCCGATACAGCACAAGCTCTGAGAGAAAAACACTCACTCAGAGCTCGACTTGACGACAGTGTTCCACTAGTCGTTGTCACCAGAGCAGAAACCCTGTGTGTGCTCGAATCCGTGGTGTGTAAAGTAGCTTAATCCGGATCAGGATCAGCAGGCAGGTTCACATGACTAAAATCCAACCACTTCAAACAAATGATCAACCCTGCACTGGGTGACATTGCACAGGGCCTCCTGGTGGAACTAAGTACATTCTCCAACACATGTCTAGCTGGCAACATACCAGAGATCTTACTGCCTATTTTTTGGCTCTACCCTCTGTGCCCTGAGAAAAAAAAAATAGAGGGATCAGACCGATAGCTGTCGGCAATTCACTCCAGCGCCTCGTCGCTAAGGCTGCTGCTAGAACAGTCAGCCAGGCAGCAGCAGAAATGCTGATGCGAAAACAGCTTGGATTTGGCATTCCCCAATGGTGTGAGGCAGCGGCTCATGCAGCTAGAGCCTACATTGCCAACATTACTGATGAGAAAAGGCCCTGATAAAACTAGATTTCAAAAACACTTTCAATCTGGTAAGAAGGGATGCAGTACTCAGTGCGATTCATCACTTTTTTCTATCCCTCTACCTGTTTGTAAACTCATGTTACAGCAAGAATCTAATTCTGCTATTCGGGGAACATGAAATTGGATCACAAGAAGGTGTCCAACAGGGTGATCTCTTTGCTCCTTTTCCTTTCTGCCTAGTCATCAAAGTCACCAATTACCTGTCCAGTGAGCTCAACATTTGGTTGTTGGACGTTGGTACTCTAGCTGGCTCCCCAAACTCCCTCCTGGATGACATGAGAATAATTCAGGAGCAAGGAGCAAATCTAGGCCTCACCCTGAACACTTCCAAGTGCGAAATAACCTCAACCCACCAGCACATAATAGAGCAAATCAAGGTTGTTTTGCCTGACATTCATACAACCAACCCTGAGGACAGCACACTCCTAGGTCCTCCTCTTGGAGGAAATGCCATCGACGAGGTCCTTGGTAAGAAAATGACTGACTTGAAGAGGATTGAAGACATCAATGCTCATGATGCACTTTACCTCCTCAGCAGATGCTTGTCCATCCCCAGGCTGGCCTACTTTCTAAGATGTTCGCCATCTTTCAATAATATTAAATTAGAAGAGTACGACAGCCTGCTGCCATCAATGCTAGAAAAAACTCTCAACCTTTCTCTCAGCGACTCACAGTGGAAACAGGCCTCCATTCCTGACAGACTCGGGGGCCTCCGCGTTTGCACAGCAACACAAATTGCTGTACCAGCGTTCATGTCCTCTTCAGTGGCATCTGATAACCTGTTGAAGGAAATCCTACCTGAGTACCTAATTCAACTGGTAATGGTGCATGATCCCAGCTATATGGTCTGCACCACCAAATGGGTCTCTCTCATGTACGATCAGCACCCCACCCACCACCTTCTGAAGCCCACAAGCAATTCAGCTGAGATAACCGCATTGTCGACCAAGAAGCTGCGATGTGCCAAGAAGCTGCGACAACACTACATGATACTGCCTGACTTAGAGCTGTAGCAGCTTCCCACTCATGGTGACTTCCTATTAGCAGTTCCGATGTCAGTAACCGGCACACGTCTCACACCGCAGGCCCTCCGAATTGTTGTGGCTCTCCACCTCGCTGCCCCAATCCACACTGAATACAAGTCTATTTGCGGCGAGGCAGAGGACGACATGTATGGATGGCAAGACCTTCTCTGCCAATGGACAGGGGCATGGCATGCAAGACACGGCGAGGTTAATGACATTATCAAGAGAATCCATACCACAGCTGGTTGTCCAGCAGAGAGAGAGAGAGAACCCCCGTTACCTAATGTCCTACAACTCTGATGAGCCTGTCGGTTGTCCAGACAGAATCATGGTGAACCCCTGGAAGAATGGTAGACAGTTGGTGTGTGACTACACTTGCATTTCAACTTTAGCCAACACCTACGTTGACTTCAGTGCTACACAGGCAGGAGGAGCTGCCAATCACCAGATGCAGCCAAATTGCGTAAATACAGAGATCTTTATCACCACTATAATTTTGTCCCCAATATATATTGTGACGATAATCTCTTTCAAGAGAGAATGAGCCTGCTCTTCCCTACATATTTACGTCGTTTAAGTACAAGATACTATATTGAAGATACGTCCACCAGTATCGCCAAACGTTTTGCCCAGGAAGCAAATCGTACAATGAACACCCCGACACACCGGCTACAGCCCGCCGTAACCAGCAAACTGCTCATTCTCCACCTGCCTGTTGCTGATTGGCTGGTGTCTCGCCGCATCTGCACTCACGCCACCACCAAGAGTCGACGTGTGGGCAGCAGCATGCTGTACTCCTCAGAATATCTCTGTGCTCCTTGGAGTTGACATCTCTCGCTAGTAGACTAAGCCTTGGCTTTCGTGTACTAAGGGAGGTGGCAGCTTGAAGCCAGTATTCCCAGCACCTCACTTATTTGATTTATTTTACCTTGCATTCTTGTCTTAGAGTAACTTTCCATTACCAGTAATTATTCATGTTGTTTTGTTTGTTGACCTGTTCTGAATTTTATGAGATTGTCTTTATTCATGTCTTGTTTTCTAGAGAAATTAAAATTTCATTGTTTATATACTTTGTGTTTGTGTGTCTTCCCATTACCTTACCACAGACGAAAGGACAAACTTCTCTTTTTTTTTATGTGACGAGGCCCTGCCCCCAGCTTTTGAAACAGCCGAACACCAACGCTTTACCGTCACATTACATGGGGGCCTGTCCACGGAGCATCACTCAGGTACTGGTACCAAATTGTAAATTTGTGGTAAGCGTATTTGGCTTTGGTAAAGTAGCTTTTCACTATTTTCAATATTCATATTTATTTTCATATGGTGCTGTGTGTATTGTGCATTCCGAGAGAAGCGTATGGTGAAGGTGAGACAACTTTGGATTGCGTGGTGACTGTAGGCCTCAGTCATTCTCTTAATTGGTCATCTCTCCCTCCGTGTTATTACTCGTGTTTACCATCTTTTGTCCCTAGGATATTTCTCATATTTTCGGCAGATCATCATATTGGTACCCTGGTACTGTGGTCTGTCCCTGGGTCAAGAGCACCTAATCATCTGCAATCTGACAGTAGGAGGATAAAGAGGGCCATAGTTCCTCTCGCACGAACTTTAGTTGCTGAATTGGGACCTCAGCAGCAGTTCTCGTCACCAGTTGACACCTCACACCCCAACACGTCGGTCAGAGATGATGATATTTACATTGGTAGGGAATTAGCCTTCTTTTTCAGAGGACAAAAGTTCGCTAATTCTGTAAGTATCATATTAATTTCAGTGGGAAAAACTTGCTTATGTCTTATAGAGACTCGGCAAGGTATGCCTACATTCTTGGACTACCTAATTCACTTTTGAGGCAATTAACTGTTTCATTTGTTTTAGAAACTCAGTTTCGCTTATTTAGTAGGATTTTCTTGCCCTTATCCTCTTACATTGAGTACCGGGTACAAGATTTCCTGCGACCTTGATTTATTAATCATTTATCATCTTGAAATTAACATTAATTGTTAACGATTCCACAGGATAGGTACCAGTTGCCACGTTGTCCTGTTTCTGACATTCACCATATCACAACAGTATATTCGTTGTGCATTTATTTGTTAATTTCACCAAGTTTCGTCTCCAAGCTTTCCGTACAGATCCAGCAGGTGAAATAGGGACTTTAAGTAGTGCCAAGAGGACTGAATTACAAACTCTTGCACATGAGTATCAACTAGAAGTTCCCTACCAAGCCAACAAAAATGAAATACATAACCTGTTACTGGATCATCTCTTAGAGGAAGGTAAGATAGACTCTGAAACTCACGAAACTTACTTTATTGCAGATAAAACTGATTTGGCAACGATGAAACTCAAACTAGAGCTTGCCAAGACCGAACGCGAGCAGCAAAGGAAAGCAACTGCCATGCAAAGAAAAGCCCTCGAGCAACAAAGGGAAGCAGCTGCCATACGAAAAGAAGAACAAGAACGTGAGATTGAAATACTCCGTGAACGTGAGCGAATACAGCTTGAAACAAAACAACGCAAATTGGAGATGCAACGCGACCATGACAAACAACAAGCAGCTCTGGCTATGGAATGTCGTCAACAAGAATTCGAGTTGGAAACTACACACCTCGCTCAACGCCAGCCAGTTACCGCCAATCTTCCTGTCAGTTTCAATATCTCACATGCAAGTAAGTTAATGCCACCATTCGTAGAGACAGAAGTTGATGTGTTTTTCACCACCTTTGAAACCCTTGCTAATCAACTTAGTTGGCCTGCCGACCAATGGGCAACCCTTCTCAGAGTACATCTCATAGGTAGAGCTGCAGTTACACTCAGTACTTTGGCGACTGAGAATGACTACCAGACTCTAAAACAAGCAGTGTTGGACGCCTTCCTTCTCTCCACCGAAAGTTATCGAAGGAAATTCCGTGACAACCTAAAGGCAAGTACCACTACCTTTCTCGAATTTGCTAATACCAAAAGGAGATACTTTATGAAATGGCTGGAAGCAGCACATGTCTCTACCTTTGCAGAACTCGTCAACCTAATGCTAGTTGAAGAATTCTTGAGGCGTGTGCCGCCTCCTGTCCGTCTATATTTAGCAGATAAAGAAGAAACCGACTACCTAAAGTGTGCTAAGTCGGCTGACACTTACAGCCTCATCCACCGGTTGACACCAGAACCATCTTCCAGTAAGAAGTCTTGGTACAGTTACGAGAAAGTGAGTACCGATCAAGCTGGCTCGCAATTGTACTGTAAGTATTGTAGACTCTATGGACATACCATAGATAAATGTGGTAAGTCTCAATACAAAGGAAATACTGAACCCACTAAACCCAAACAGACTCCTCCTAAGTCCGGTAAGCCTGTGATGAATGTTGGTGTTCATGTTAATGATCTTTCTCTTTTCAGTAAGCACCTGTATACTGGAACTGTCTCTACCAACGGTTCAAATCCGGAGGGACGTTTCAAACTGAAGATCTTGAGGGACACAGCGGCTCTTCAATCAATTATTTTGAAATCAGCTGTGCCCAATATCGCCTACACCCGAGAAACTGTCTTCATCACTGACCTCACTGCTACCACTCCTTATCCTCTCGCCAGAGTCCACCTGGATTGTCCCTTCGTGACCGGAGAAGTCCAAGTCGCCGTCAGGGAAAAGCCTTTTCCCATGCCTGGAGTGCAACTTCTCCTGGGCAACTACTTGGCAGAAGACCTGCAACCGACCCACCTGATCGTCATGGACAAATCCCAGGTGTGTACCTCTGTAATGGATAATCCCTTCTTTGAGTATGTTCCAGCAAAGGTTCAAGAGTGATGAAGTTTCTCCTCCTGTTTTAGTGACCACCCGTGCACAAGCTGCACGACCAAAGCCAGCTGACTCTACTGATACCGCTGTCCCTCAAGACCCTCAGAAACTATCCCCGAATCTGACCAAGTTGGAGTTCCGTAAGTTACAGAGTGAAGATCATACCTTGACACCATTATTTTTCCAGGCTGAGACTCAACCTGACAGTATTCCTGGGTTCTTTCTAGAGAACGAGTTGCTCTACCGCAGATATAGACCCAGTAAACTGAAGGAGGAGGACGATTGGGCCAACGTCGAACAACTAGTGATTCTTGCCAGCCTCCGGCCCACTATTCTACACCTGGCCCACGGAGCACTCTCCCACTACGGATTTAACAAGACCTACCACGGAATCCGTCAAGACTACTACTGGCCAGGCCAGGTATGGTAAATAGCGTCAAACAGTGTCATACATGTCAGATGGCAGGTAAACCGAACACCTCTATTCCCAGAGCACCACTGACTCCCATACAGGTGCCTGCGGAACCTTTCCACAGACTTATTATAGACAGTGTTGGTCCTTTACCTCGGACCAGTTCAGGTAACGCCTATATCTTAACCATCCTGTGTCCTACCACCAGATTCCCCATAGCAGTTCCAGTAAAGAACATTACGGCTGCTACGGTTGTGAAACACTTATTGAAGATCTTCACCCAGTATGGATTTCCAAGGGAGGTTCAGAGCGACTGTGGCACCAACTTCACCAGTGGCACCATACGTCCACCAGTATCGCCAAACGTTTTGCCCAGGAAGCAAATCGTACCATGCACACCTCGACACACCGGCTACAGCCCTCCGTAACCAGCAAACTGCTCATTCTCCACCTGCCTGTTGCTGATTGGCTGGTGTCTCGCCGCACCTGCACTCACGCCACAACCAAGAGTCGACGTCTGGGCAGCAGCACGCCGTACTCCTCAGAATATCTCTGTGCTCCTTGGAGTTGACATCTCTCACTAGTAGACTAAGCCTTGGCTTTCGTGTACTAAGGGAGGTGGCAGCTTGAAGCCAGTATTCCCAGCACCTCACTTATTTGATTTATTTTAACTTGCACTCTTGTCTTAGAGTAACTTTCCATTACCAGTAATTATTCATGTTGTTTTGTTTGTTGACCTGTTCTGAATTTTATGAGATTGTCTTTATTCATGTCTTGTTTTCTAGAGTAATTAAAATTTCATTGTTTATATACTTTGTGTTTGTGTGTCTTCCCATTACCTTACCACAGACGAAAGGACAAACTTCTCTTTTTTTTTTTATGTGACGAGGCCCTGCCCCCAGCTTTTGAAACAGCCGAACACCAATGCTTTACCGTCACAATATATATATATATATGTATATATATATATATATATATATATATATATATATATATATATATATATATATATATATAAATATATATATATATATATATATTAGTATAATTTGGTAGCAGTCTTTCCTGTAGACATATATTATTAAATATGACCGAAAAAGTAAGATTAATAATTCTAACACGAACTTTCTCGATCTTTCTTATGTTTCTTTTCACTGTTGATGGTAATTGAAAAATCAATTCTCCAAAATTTATTTTTATTTCTAGTCTGACGCGACACTTGCAGTGCAGAAAGCCTATTGGCCTATATAGGGCAGCTCCTATTTATAACCACCCAATCCCACTCATATACATGTCCAAACCCCATTTGAAACAATCGAGGGACCCCACCTCCACCAAGTTATGTGGTAATTGGTTCCACAAATCAACAACCCTGTTACCGAAGCAATATTTACCCATGTCTTTGCTAAATCTAAACTTATCCAATTTAGACCCATTGTTTCGTGTTCTGTCTTGTGTTGATACTTTTAATACTCTATTAATATTCTCCTTGTTATGTAGATTCATCCACTTGTACACCTCCATCATATCACCAATAATTCTTCGCCTTTCTAGAGGATATAATATAAGAGTATTGAAGTAATTTAAGCTTTATCAATCTTTCTTCATATGAGAGGTTGCTAATTAGCGGGATTAACTTTGTCATCCTATGCTTGACGCGTTCTAGTGCATTTATATCCATTCTATAGTACGGCGACTGAAACTATACTGCATAATCTTAACGGGGCCTAGCCATTTAAACCCCATTCAGCTATATCTTCAGCAAGATATAGCTGAAGAACAAAATCAGGTTTCATATTAATAACGCTTCGATTAATAAATCTCAATGTCCTATTAGCCTTATTACGAACATTTATGCATTGATTTTTGGGTTTAAAATTTTAACTAATCATATTTCCCAGATCCCTTTTGCAATCCGACTTCGCAATCTCAACACCATCTAGCTCGTATCTTGTAACTCTGTCATCATTACCTAGCAGCAAAACCTTACATTTATCATCATTAAACTGCATCTGCCAATCTTTGGACCATTTCATAACCCTATTTAGATCGTCTTGGAGTGATAGTGAGTCTTTTCTGTGTATATTTCCCTCCTGATTTTTATACCAACGGCAAAGTTGCTGCTCAAACCTGAATCTAAATTATTTATATATATTATTAATAACAGAGGTCCCAGGACAGAGCCTTGCGGCACTCCACTTTTCTCAGTCTGATTTAACCCCATTTATACCGATGTTTCCTTTGGTATAGCGATGCCCTAATCCAACTTAATATAGCACCCTCAATACCATGAGCCTCTATCTTTTTAATCAATCTTTCATGTAGCACTGTATCAAAAACTTTGATAAAGTCAAGGTACACAACATCATAAACCTTACCACTATCAACAACCTCAACTATGCTGGAATAAAATTATAGCAAATTTGTTAAACATGAACGGCCATGTTGTGAATCATTTATTAATATATGTTTTTCAAGGTGAAGACGAATTGTATTTGCAATTATCGATTCAAGTAACTTTCCCACAATAGATGTTAGGCTAATTGGCCGATAGTTTGACACAAGTGATCTATCTCCTTTCATAAAAATTGGTACCACATTAGCAACCTTCCATGACTCTGGCACTCTGCCTGCCTCTAATGATTTATTAAATATGGTAGACAATGACTCGCCATGCTCCTCTTTGCATTCCTTAATAAGCACCCTGCCAAACACTTCGTCTGGCCCTGGGAATTTCTTTGGCTTGAGTTTCACTATTTGTTTAATAACATCCTCCCTGGTAACTGCTAAACTAGTCAACCTGTCCTCTTCCCCCACTCACATAGACTTTTTTGGCTGAAGGCATAATGCTCAGTTCCTCTTTAGTAAATACAGAGATAAAATATTTATTAAAAATGCTACTCATCTCTTCGTCATTATCAGTTGTCTGACCTGTCTCAGAATTTTAATGGACCTATCCTTTCCCTAATCTTTGTTAGATATAACTGAAAAAAACTTTAGGATTTCTTTTTGCTTGGCCTGCTATCCGAACTTCATAGTTTCTTATTGCCCTCCTTATCTCTTTTTTAACGTTTCTAACCAGTTGGACGAATTCTAATTCTAAACTGACTTCCCCAATCCTAATCCTTTTGTACCAAGCTCTCTTTATACTTACAAGGTTCTTCAACATCTGGTTCTTGGATGATGGCACCCTTGCTGGTTCCCAAGACTCCCTCCAGGAGGACATCAAAATAATCGAGGAGCAAGGTGCAATCTTTGGCTTCACCCTGAACCCTTTTAAGTGCGAAGTAATATGTTCCAACCAGGCCATCATGGAGAGAATAGAGGGTCTTGTGGGAAAGTTTTACCCACCATATCTATTAATCATCTAAGAAATGTATAATTTCTATATAATTTCTATATCATATCAAATCAATCCAAAATCATATTAGAATTATTATAGATTCATCATACAGCTTGATCCTAGATGACAATGCCACCATGATCACGTACGCCATAGGGCCCTCTAGATGCCTACATGACTTTGTGCATATCTCTCAAGGATCCAGACGCTTCTAGAAGGATTTGTTAATTAAAAGCTATTGGAACATTAATCACTTCCGGTAGAGATTAAAAAACGAATCCTTAATAAGAATCAGTAGTACTATCAAGTACTACTTATAATCTTTAAATCCTATATCTAATTATATTATAATCACATCTTATCTCAATCATAAGTCTAGACTGTAAAAATAATCAATCAATATTCATTGAAAGCTACCTCTCAAAAGAGAGGGAGGGGCATCTTGGGAACAAGAAGCGCCCACGACACACCCCGCAGCACTTTATCACCAGTGAATACTCTCTAGAACTGGGGGAGTACCTGGACAATATTTACAAGGAAAATCCCTAGAACATTTATATCTATAAGTGTAGAGCGGAGCACACAGTGACTTGGCTCCACCTTCACCATCAACTCTCATCTTCTGCAACGCAGTTAAAGAAAAATCCATGTAGCAATGCTACAACAACAATCTACAGCAAAGCTGTTATATAAAATATCGTGCCTATACTCGTGACAAGAGAGTTAATCAGTCTGGCACACTTGTCAGACAGGCACCTGGCTTCAGATAAGTATATTGAAGGTAGTGAAGGTATATTGAAGGTATTACAGTAGTGTATAAATTGGCCAATTGTATGCTTGTATAACTTTAATATCCTATAAGTCTGTCTGTCGGTTATAAAGTGAGGCAGCGCCTCATACCTCAGTAAGTTTATTAATATTTTGCAGTAGAATCTTATCCAAGCACTAAACCTCATGAGTGTCCATTTGTGTCAAAAAAAGATTCAGCTGCAATAAGTAAATAAAACCTGATGAGTGTCCATTGTGTGGGAAAGGATTCAATCAAGCTGACTGTACCTAATCATAAATTGAATATAAATACATTGCATATATACTTGAATATATAAATTAAGTTAACAATTGCTTGCTTAGTTATTTTTTAAGTTATCATTTAAGTTCATTTAATTGAATATAATTTTGTACTTAGTAACAGTACATTTAAAGTCATTTATTATACTTTTACAATTTAATTTGTTGTTTATAGTATAAGAATATATTGGCTGTTAATAGTTATGGTGCTAGGCTAGACCATGTACATGTTTGAATCTCTGATTTAAACAGAGCCAGTGTTCAGTCATTTAACTGAATTTATTAAATCTTATCCTTGTATAAAATACAAGCTGATGTGAGAATCCCTGTCTACAGGTGGACTGGAACTTCTATCAACTAATTCATTCACCCCACCTGTCCTTTAAAGCCCACAATCTGTCATTAGGAAAAGAGGAGCTAGGATTTACAACCCAAGCTAGAGATTTTAGTTGAATTAATTTGCAGACAGTAATTTTTTAATTTAGTTCAGTACAAGTCCCTGGTAGTCTCCTCTTATATCAATCCCAGTAGGTTTTTCCACAGGTCTTATGCCAAATATCCATATAACAACCTGAAAACAACACACTCCTCGGAGCCCCCCCCTGGGGTTGAAAACCATCGATGTGGCCCTTGATAAGAAAATTGCCGACCTTGAAAGGAAAGTAGGTTAACCTACTTTCTGAGGTGTTCACCATTCTACAGTTGCCAAAAACTAGGTGAATATGGCCTCTTACTGAAATTGATGCTAGAAAAAACCCTCAACCTCTCTCTCGATTACTTAGAGAGGAAACAAGCCTCTTTCCCCGTAAGTCATGGGAAGTGGGGGGGGGGGGGGCTCGGAGTGTGAACTGCAACGCAAATCGCTGTACCAGCCTTCCTGTCCTCCTCAGCATCCGACAATTTTGTGAAGGAAATGCTACCTGCTACTTAGGTCAGCTGGCAGGTGTACGCGATCCCAATTTAATACACTGTGCCACCAAGGGAGGCCTTTCGTGCAGGCCAGTCACTTTAACCACCACCATCAAAAGCCCACAAGCAATCCATCTGGGGTGTATACCGAGACACTGGATCATTGTAGATATTGTAGACATTGCACCCGGGCACTGCAGAGTGCCTGGGTGCTGCAACAACACAAGACATTGCTCGCCTCACAGAAGTAGCAGCCCCACATGCAGGTGACTTCTTGTTAGCAACAAGAAGGCATTGCACTGTAGCAGCATGAAGCCTTGATAGCGAGGACACTCCTCTTGTTCCAACATGTACGTCTTCTCCAAACTTGCAAGCAACTGTGACACAACTGCTAGACTTAACATACGCATTGTTGTTTTTTTGTCACTAAATACATGTTGAAACTGTTCAGCACAGTTGCATCCACATAGTGAAAAAAACATTTTCTTTGTCCACTTGACACTTTTCCGTACATATTCCACAGCACCAATCATCATGCCACATTTGTCAACCAAACGCTTATTTACATTATAGATCAAGCCACAGTTTGATGTATACAATTTTCGTTTTGTTGTATTACCTTGCCACTGTCAACCATGTCGCAAGTGAGACCAGTCGTCAGCATGTTCACTTAACATGTGTTTTTCCACATCACTGCTAAAATTCTGTCACTTTTTCTTAGCTGACACTCACCTACTGCAACAGTTTGATCAAACACAGGCATTTCTCGCCTTCGTAACTTGACTGTGTCACAAAATCCGGTATTATGATCTAGTAGGAACCTTTTCAGCATGGGACTGGTATAATAATGGTCTGCATATATAATGTGCCTCTTGTTCAGTAGTGGAGCCATCAGCGTCTTTACCACACTGCCTGGAAATCTCAAGTGGAGCGTTACTGGGAATGTCTACATCTGTGAAAGCAAAAAGTATCATATCTGTTACCATGCCTGTTTCACACTCACCCACAACAAAGAATATGAGTTTAAATTGGTGATGTTTAGAGGGAATATACTGCCTGAAGGCCAGACGGCCCTTGAAGAGTACAGGCTATTCGTCAATCACTGCTGGCCTGGTTCACTGAAATCTTTGTACTTTCCCTTCAAATTACTGAACACGTGTCTCACTATCCGCAGTCTACAGTTTGCAATATCATTATTACTATTTTCAAAATGCAGACACTTGAAAATTAGCAGAATCCTGCCACGTGACATATACCTGCCGAGAACTCAGGATGGAACAAGACTGTCTTTGTTCCAATAATTCTGTATGACATGTTTTCTTAATGTTTCATCATCATGTATAGGGCAAGAAAAACATACAATTATGCTACAGTTGTATCTTTCTAACGTTGCAAGTGAGAATGAGCTGACATTCTCTCCTTTAAAGTGAGTTTTGCCACGTATCTATTTGTATTCAGAATTATGTGTGTGTCACTAACATCTCATCAAAATTTGCTGTAAAATAGTCCATTTTACACATATCTTCACCAGTTTAGGGAAAAGGTCAGTAACACCTACATCTGTAGCATCAAATGATGGTATTTGTGGAACAAAATTGCTACTATCATTCCACTGTCGTACAATTGTGCTGCTTGAGGCGTTGACTCCACCATCATTACTACCACGACGGGCATGAATCCTTCCTCTAACAGTACTACGTTTGCTTCGAGATGAAGCTCTTCTAACCAGCACAAGGCGAGCACCTACTGTTGAGGTAGAGGCTAATCTTCCCTCACTTTCTTTATGCAACATTGCACGGCGTCGTTTGGCAGGGTGTGGTGCTGAGACAAAACTCATCCGCCCAGTAACACCACGAAACCTACTACCACTAGACACAACACAGCTACAAGTGTCTGAGTCCTGGTCACTAAATCCAGAAAATGAGTCATCTTCACTATGTCCATGGAAAAAAGGAACAGCAGGTGGCACAGCTGCTGTAATGGAACGCTGTGGCAGTGGTTGAATAGACTGAGGGCAGTAGTGGTGTAGTACGCCTAGCCTTTAAGACTTTTACTGGTTCATCATTTTCACTCTCCGTATCAGTGACATCTAATCTTTGTACTTATCTGTAAATGTTATTTGGTAAGAGGTTTAGATATGTTTACTGCATAGCGTTTAGTAGATTCAGCTACAACAAAGTTAAAGGAGCAGACAAGAACATTTGACAACTTGCACGGCATTGCACTGGAATTTGTAAATAAATATCATGACAAGATTTCACAGTTGAATATGGATAAAAATCAAACATTAGAAAATGACTGTTTGGAAACAGCATTACCAGTTACAGGCAAAAGAAGAAGAAAAATGACTGATGAGGTAATAGATGATGAAGGAAAATCCTCAGATTCACTTGCTGATTTTTGAGTATATGTGTTTAACCTAATAACGGACTGCATTGTCCAGTCACTATATTCAGGCCTCATACAACACAAAAGTTGTATAAAGATTTATTCTGCTTGGACCAGCAAAGTTTAAGCTATTGCAGAGGAGGGGAAATGAAGATGTTGATTTGGAAGGCATTATTAAGCTGTCTTCACAAATCTGCAAAAGTCAAATAATATTGAAATTGTTTTCTTTTGCTACAACCTTTGATGTATTAAAGCTATATCTTAATGATGGTGAGAATATGGACTCCAGTTGCAACAAGTCTCACATTTGTAGCAGCTGCCCATCGTATGCACTAATATTTCTGACATCTAACAGACTTCATGGCAAGGCATATGATAACCTTTATCAACTTTATAAAGTCATCTGCACACTATCAGTTACTCAAGTCCAATGGGAAAGGACATTTTCACAGCTAAAGATCATAAAGACAAGTCTAAGAAATTCACTGTCTGAGGCGAATTTGGAATCATACATGTTGCTATACATTGAAAAGGAAATGTCACACGAATTGGATGCAGAAGCAATTATTGACAGAGTCACACTACCATCTAGTGAATTCAAACGACTGCTAATAATATACTGCAGTAGCTTCCATGAAATATGCTTTTGACCTTCCTGTTAATGTGTAAAATATTTAGTACAGACAAACTTGTTTAAATTATCCACCATTAATTTAATTAAAATAAAAAAACTAAAAAGTTCAGTTATAACAATCTGTATTTACAATTAGTATCTACTGTATAATTCCTATAATTCCAGTTATATATATATATATATATATATATATATATATATATATATATATATATATATATATATATATATATATATATATATATATATATATATATATATATATATATATATATATATATATATATATATATATATATATGTACAAATATATATTTTTTTTTTACTAGAAGGGGTACCACCACTGGTGCAAGTGTAATGACCCATAGCCTCGGAGAAAAAAATAAAGAGTACTCAGAGAAGACCTTGTGGATCCTCACTGAACACTTTGATATTTTCTTTTCCTACCATGGAGTGGACAGCACGCTGGATTTGTGATCCTGTGGTCCTGGGTTCGATCCCAGGAGCCGGCGAGAAACAATGGGCAGAGTTGCTTTCACCCTATGCCCCTGTTACCAAGCAGTAAATAGGTACCTGGGTGTTAGTCGGCTGTCACGGGCTGCTTCCTGGGGGTGGAGGCCTAGTCGAGTACCGGGCCGCGGGGACACTAAAAAAGCCCCGAAATCATCTCAAGATAACCATCTCTGTTCTTTTGGTATGTGTGTATATTTATCTAACTTTATTTGAAAATGTCATTACACAAAAAAAGTTACAATATTGATTACATGCAGGGTACAAGGCTGCTTGTCACAAGTTGAATAACTCCTCCAGCTCCTCAGATGGTGGGCAGGAACCATGGATGCAGTGAGCATTTCCTCTCTGGATTGCCACACTAAGGGACTGAAAAAGAAAACTGGCAGCTTTAGGGTCTCTAGTTGTTTCGATTAGCTTAGACCCCAACTCCTTCAAAAAGCTAGCAGCACTTTTACCCCAGGCATCAAGTGTCTCTGAGGCAATGGGGACAAAATTGTAGTTGTGCTCAAGGTCTCTGTAGATACGTGATTTGGCCGCTTCCCGGTGATTGGCAGCTCCTCCTGCTTGTGTTGCACTGAAGTCAACATAGGTATTGGCTAAAGTTGAAACGCAAGTGTAGTCCCACACAAACTGTCTACCATTCTTCCAGGGGGTTCACCGTGATTCCATCTGGCGACTGACAGGCTCATCAGAGTTGCGGGACATTAGGTAACGGGGCTCTCTCTCTGCTGGACAACCGGCTGTGGTAAGGCTTCTCTTAATAATGTCATTGACCTCGCTGTGTCTTGCATCCCATCCTCCTGTCCTTTGGCAGAGAAGGCCATGCCGTCCATACCTGTCGGCCTCTGCCTCACTGCAAATACACCTGTATTCGTTGTGGATTAGGGCAGCGAGGCGAAGAGCCATGGCAATTTGGAGGGCCTGCAGTGTGAAACGGGTGCCGGTTGCTGACATTGGGGTTGCTAATAGGAAATCACGTGCATAGGGAGCTGCTACAGCTCTAAGTCGGGCAGTGTCATGTGGTGTTGTCACAGCTTCTAGCAAAGTCGCAGCTTCTTGGTCGGCAATGGGGCGATCCAAGCTGGATTGCTTATGGGCTTCAGAAGGCGGTGGTTGGGGTGCTGGTTCTGTGAGAGAGACCCATTTGGTTGTGCAGTCTGAGAAGCTGGGATCATGTTCCCGTGCCTGTTGAACTAGGTGCTCAGGTAGGATTTCCTTCACCAAGTGGTCAGACCCCACTGAAGATGGACAGGAACGCTGGTACAGCAGTTTGTGTTGCTGTGCGCACGCCAAGGCCCCCGAGTCTGACAGGCAGGGAGGCCTGTTTCCACTGTGAGTCGCTGAGGGAAAGATTGAGGGCTTTTTCTAGTGTTGATTTCAGCAAGCTGTCGTACTCTTCTAATTTAATACTGTTGAAAGATGGCGAACATCTTAGAAATTAGGTCAGTCTGGGGAGAGACAAGCATCTGGTGATGAGGTAAAGTGCATCATGAGCATCCATGTCTTCAATCCTCTCGTTCATCCTCTTCAGGTCAGTGATCTTCTTCCCAAGGACCTCGTCGACGGCATTCCTTCCAAGAGGAGCACCTAGGAGTGTGTTGTCCTCAGGGTTGGTTGTATGAATGTTAGGTAAAACAACCTTTATTTGCTCTATTATGTGCTGGTTGGTGGAGGTTATTTCGCACTTGGAAGGGTTCAGGGTGAGGCCTAGGCTCGATCCTTCCTCCTGAATTATTCTTATGTAGTCCAAGAGTGAGGCTGGGGAGCCGACTAGAGTACCATCGTCCAAAAACCAAATGTTGAACTCACTGGACAGGTTATCGGTGACTTCCTTGATGACTAGGCAGAAAAGAAGAGAAGCAAGGGGTTCACCCTGTTGGACACATTCTTGTGATTCAATTTCATGTTCCCAAAAAAGCAGAGTTAGATTCTTGCTGTAGCATGAGTTTAAAAACGGGTAGAGGGAAGGAAAAAGGCGATGAACCGCAGTGAGTACTGCATCCCTTCTAACCAGATTGAAAGCATTTTTGAAGTCCAGCTTTATCAGGGCTTTTTCATCCGTAATGTTGGCAATGTAGGCTTTAGCTGCATGAGCCGCTGCCTCACACTCTTGGGGAATGCCAAACCCATGCTGTTTTGGCTTCAGCATGTCGGCTGCTGCCTGACTAACTGCTCTAGCAGCAGCCTTAGCGACGAGACGCCGGAGTGAATTGCCCACAACTATCGGTCTGATTCGTCCATCTTTTTTCCTGAGGGCACAGAGGGTAGCGCCAAAAAAGAGAGGCCGTATGGTCTCTGGTATGTTGCCAGCTAGACATGTGTTGGCGAATCTAGTTAGTTCTACCAGGAGGCCCTGTGCAATGTCTCCCAGTGAAGGGTTGAGCATTTGTTTGATGTGGTTGGGTCTTAGTCCTGTGAACCCACCTGCTGATCCTGGTGGGAAGGATAAAGCTGCTTTATGCACCACGGATTCGAGCACACACAGGGGTTCTGTGCTGGTGACAACGACTAGGGGAACACTGTCGTCACGAGGAGCTCTGGGTGGGTGTTTTTCCCTCAGGGCTTGTGCTGTATCGGCATCCCTGGTGGCAACTGTGTCTTGACTGGTGATGATTCTGATTGCCCCTATTGTGTTGCCTTCTTCAATTTTCTTGCTGACTGTTGCTCTGAGTTTGGATGCCTCGGTTCTGCTGTTGATACTTTTCCTGTGGTGGGTGTTTTTGGCACGGGTGGGGAGGGGTGCCTGGTTGTCCTCTCTAGGAAAACTATTTATAGCCATAATGACTGAGGAAGCTAGTGATTTGTCTCTCCTTGCAGGGACAGCTAGGCATATGTTTCCAAACAGGAGAAGGTTGTGCCATGCTTGGATGGTTCCGGGGGAGTCATTGACCTTTTTCAATAGGCTGGATAGTTTGGCTGCTGCCTGGGGCCGGGCAGCTTTGGGGATGTGCTGCAAGGTTCCAACCGATGTTGCTTTGATGGCTTCTAGTAGATTCACAGTCGAAATGAAGCTGTTGGAGGTGTTTTCCCTGACTGCTGGAGTGGGGGACTTGATTGATACTCTCTTAGGGAGGGCGCCACATGCCCGGACAATCGGTTCCGTTGTGAGCATGCTTGCGCACATCTCCGTTACGCTTGAGTCTCTACAACTTGTCACTCACTTGGCATGTGCCATACCTGTCGTCGCTTGATGGCTCCTCTTGGCTGAGAGAAGCCTGGCTGTCAGTCGTGACCTACGACATCGGCGGGCGCTGGGCCGACTCTGGGCGGGCGCTGGGCGGACGTAGCGTGAGGGGGTGGACACAGGGAGGTAGCGGGCGCGGTTGGGGTGGGGCAGGGGTGGGGGGGTGACTCATGGGTTGGGTGACGGTACACACTAGCGGGTATGTTTTCAGAGTGGTGACACTAACACGTTTGTATAATTTCGTCATATATCACTGCACAATAAAATCTGGTTCACTGTGGACTCGATGCACTTAAAACACGATACCTGTGTCCCGAGAGCCGAGGTATCTATTTTTCAGGAATATTTTCATAAACACTTACACAATGGTCACCCCCTTCGACAGACCGCACAACAACACCCCATCCCCCCACACCCCACCCCCACCACCATAACCGAGGGAGCCCCTCAGGGCGCCCATGTTGGCCCTCACTGCAGTTCAGACGATTCCACACTGCCAATCCACTTGTTTGATTATTTTTGGTTGCGATAGTTCACCATGGACACTTCCCGCCACTCTCACACCTTCCCAGGATGTTCACACTGCACACTGTTGAGTCAGGGCCTGGTGAGGTCAGGATGTCACAAGATAATGGCACATGGCCGGCAGAGCCTCCTCCCAGGGATATATATATATATATATATATATATATATATATATATATATATATATATATATATATATATATATATATATATATATATATATATATATATATATATATATATATATATATATATCGTACCTAGTAGCCAGCTATTATATATCGTACCTAGTAGCTATTAATATATATATATAAATATATATATATATATATATATATATATATATATATATATATACATATATATATATATATATATATATATATATATATATATATATATATATATATATATATATATATATATATATATATATATATATATGTAAGTCCATATTACTAAGAGACAGAGAAGGATAGCCGGTAGCCAGGAAGACAGACCAGAATCAGACTTAGTTTGCAAACTTCGCTGCACCTGGAATGACAACCAAAGCGCAATATATTTACTAAAAATTATACATTTAATTAAAAAAAATTATTGTACCTTTTTCCCACTTACGTATTTTTTCTTATAAAATTAAATGACCGCCTAATAGTCGTCGGTGGCCTCTTTGTCTCCTGGCAGCCATTATTTTTTTACCCAGTCCGTCACTGTACAGGAAATTGGGAGAGTGCTTGAGGAGACGAGTACTCACAAGTCAGCTTTATCTTATTTATATGTAACGGGCCCCATCCCCCCACCTATTTGTTAAACTTAAGGGTTAAGAGTCACTTGGCATGGTAATTATATAAGTGCAAACAGTGAGCAACTGATCATAACATAAGTCTTGCGTTACTGAACAGTAATTCACAAGTATCCTAAAACATGTTCCAGGAAGTGAACCATGCAGCTGCAAACTATATGAAGAAAGTCCCAGTTGACAAGTCAGTAACTAATCAGTTCGATCATATTCAATACAGCTTGGCTCAGTATGAGGATAATGTCCAAGCCAAGTTCCATAAATTAAATTATATTAAAGCACAACAGAATGTAAATCCTCCCCACATCTAATTTAACCACCGTTGAAAGGAAAATTGGGGAAACTGGAAGGAATTTGGGGAATCCCTCCACATGTATAATTCCCCAACTAACATAAGTAATAAAACTAAGTTTACCTACTTGAAAGAGCCTCTGGAAGTGGAAGTTAAGTCTGTGATAGTTAATATAAACCACATCGATGATAGTCTCCATAAAGTAGTCAAGTTACTAAGGTGGAAACATTATAATGCTTAACTGTTTATGACCATCTTACTTTCCACCTGCTAGACTTGCCTCCACCAACCAACAATGCAGAGTCCATACAGAGTTTTTGTTTTAAGGTGGAGTCATTATTAAGTTCCCTCTGCACATATATCAACACCATTGAAGCTGAGAGGTTTTTAAAACTAATTATACAGTGAAAAGTACCTACTGACATTCTAACAACTATTTGCTCACACCTTAATAAAGTGTTTCTTACCCAGAGAGAAAAAACAAACTGTCTAAAACCAGCTATCAATCTCATGCGAACCTTTGACAAAATTAAGCCACATGACAAACTCAGTCAGGTGATCCTGACAAACCCACGCTAACTACAATCCTAAGGCTGCACATTTAAAGGGAAGCAAGGTTAGCATGGGAAACTCTCCGGTGTTCCAATCCTTACTTGTTATTTTATCTGTACATTGGAAGCTTGAGTCTCCAGTTAGTGCCACAGTTGGATGGAACTATTTGTTTTGCAAGCAGGATCATTCAATATACAGAGGCTTTACCTACCCAGATTATCAAACCATATCAGTCGTGTACAGCACTTGCAACGGGGCACTAGATGCTTGCCAACTTATGACACAGAAGGGGTGAATATGCTGGTGCTTCCTTACAGCAAATACTGTAAGGTAGATAATAATATTAATGTCTTGTTGTTCAAGGCTAATGCAGTTGAAACCTTTCAACCAACATAATTAATTAGTCATAAAGGAGCTACAAAATATTAGAAAATTGTTTGGTAAAGACTCCCATTAGACATTCATCGCCAATGGGGGTGACAGAAGGCATTAAATTAATTCCCCATTACTCAGGTAACAATAAACATTTCTTGGTTTCTTACAGGACTCCAGGCTTATGGTGTGGGGGAAGCCATATGTCCGTCTTGGTAGGCACACACTACTGGTGTATGCCATTGTTGTTGACAAAATCCTGTCTGACCTACACGTCTTGCGGTTTTGGGCGACCGCAGGACATCATTGAAAAAATGGGGTGAAATTGGATGAACTGTAAGTCCATTCTAACATCAAGGCCACTGGTGTTCTGGTGGATCTGACTATTACAACAATTACATTCTCTCGAAAAAGAGAATGCAAGGAATAAATCTCATACCTTCTGCATGAGGAAAATTCATGAGAGGTCTGGTATTGCGGTTTAACTCATCGCCTCCTGTAGAGTCTGTTAAACCAGCAACTGTGATAATTCCTTAAATAAGAACAGATCAGTCCCAATTACAAGTCACCAAGACGAGTGAGGAGGGTAGTTGGAACCAATTAAAAAAATGTGGGATCTTGCAACAGGAGTGATCCTATCCAATCAACCCAGCCCAGATCATACAGATTCGTATCAATAGTACCCATACACGGTACAAGACGATAATGAACAATGCTGGGTCTGGCAGTCATGTAAGCTAAACCAATAGCAATTACCAAGCTGTTATAATACAGCCAACAGTCAGTGAAAATCACAGATTAAGGTTGTGTATTATTTGATATAATATGTGAAGTTTGTTTTGGGGCATCATATGATTTTTGTAATGCGTGACACCATAGGTTCAGTTTTATATATTCAATATAGGATGTCGTGCGATATGTTTTAATCGTGGAGTATTGTGTTATGCTATAAGTATGTTATGTTGCAAGCTGTGAAAAAATTTCCCCACCTATTTCAGTTTAATTTATATATCATTTAATTAATTAAATATACACCAGATGAAGATACTTTTCGTTGCAGTGTATAATTTACCAAATAAAATTAAGTTAGATTTATCCGAAACAGAAAGAATCGTAATTAATTCCTTAATTCACTATGGAGAAAACGTGATGGCTGCGTCACGAACTTATAGAATACCAAACGTATTTATGTCTGTACTTACAACTTAATAAATACAGTCTGATAACTGTTTACAAAATAAATTATGAGATTAAAATAAAACTAAAAAGAATTTAAATATAGAAAATTTAAATACCTCTCCTTCGGGGAGATCAGATCACGATCACATCACAGATCACGATCTCTCTCGCACCTAGCGCTGCAGGGTGGGTAAATAATTGGCAGAAGACTTGCGTCTCTCTAGATGGTCAGACCCCACTCCTAACTTGGTGTTTTATGCCGGGTAGAGACGGGAGGCCATCTCCAGTGACGTGTAGTCTTTGAGAGAGACCCATCGGCCACCAGGAAGTTCACCATGTGCCACAAACGCTACAGGATCCGGGGAACGCTCCTTGACGAGCACCCGTTCTCCAAGACATCCCTCCTGAAGCTATTTAAAGAAGTTGCGGGAGTGACACCTAACGACATCAGACAGGAAGGCACGGACATCCTTTGTTACTTTTATAGTGATGAGGAAGTTGACAAAGTTCTGTTCTACACCTCCACTTTTCTCAGACATCACCTCCGTCTCAATTTCCCACGTCAGTACCTGGCTGCACGCTCTGTCATTGTTCACGATCTCAGCCAATGGATCGCTGATCAAGATCTAGCAGATGAAAGCGCATTTATGACCGACTTCACTGAATCCAACCCGGGCTTACAGCTCCATAAAGCTAACTTCTTCAACAGATATTGCTCCTTGAAGCATACCTTCCGGACCATTGATTCGGCTACTCTGGCTACCAGAAATGGTGTTTACAGCTTCGGTATTCACATTCCTCCATTCCGTGTGAAGATGGAACGTTTCCACATGGTCAACCAGTGCCTCCGGTGCTACGAGTACACCCACTCCACCAGCAAATGTAACCAGAGTACTTAGAAGTATAGCTTCTGTTCAGCTGATCACCATTATTATATCAGCACGTCAGAGACACTATGCTGTTTGCTTTGCAAAGGCGATCATCCTGAAATCTCCATTCGTTGTCCTCATAGACAAGAAGTCACCCAGAACATGGAAAAACACATCTTCTACCGGAACCACCACCCCTGGTGCAACCAACCAATCAGCGTCCACCTCAACTTCAGGTTTCTACGTCCAAGCCGCCATTTTCCCTGTGATTCCGGGAGAACGACCCACTTCTACTGCTACTGCTACTGCCACTACCAGCCAATGGGGACCTTTGCTCCCAACCAACCAGCCATACATCAAGCCAGCCATTGCCGCCTCCACCCCATCCAGGCCAACCACTGTCTAACACAGTAAAAGCTATGATATCGGCGGCCAGAATGACTGCTGGCACTAACCCCAGAGAATTTGTGAGACTCCTGAAAATTCTTTACAAATTGAACGGTCTCCCTACCTTCTTTGTTCCTGAAGAAGTCTACAACACTCCGGGTTCAACTCTAGCAACTGACCCTGTAGCGGATGCCGACTCTACATCCGACGACGATTCCGCCACTACAATGCAGACTTCAGATCCTGTTGTAGTACCTTCAGCTCGCAAGAGTCTGCCTCCTGAGACCCCCACTTCTACTACAATTCCAGTTACTAACCGTGACATCACTTTGGACGCGGCCACGCTTTTAGACTTACTGTCAGCTCCTGCTCCACATGTTTCTCCGGCTGTTGCTAACCCTTCACCCGTCCCAGTGGTGAATTCAGCTTCAATGGCCATGGGTGTGACCCTGTAGAGGGTCTATACTATGAAGTCCCCTCTGCTGCAGTACCTACTGCTGCTACTCAACCTTCAAGAACACCTTCGAGAACACTACCTTCGCAATCTACCACCTCTGCTCTTCACTCATCTGATGAATCGCATGAGGACGTGTCTGTTGGAACACCATCTCCTCCTTCACGGATATGTCACTACTCAGCTGCCGATTTCCTTTAAGACACCGCACCAACAACCTCCAACGATAGCACCACAAGGCCAGCACCAAGTCAGACTACCAAGACCAAGACCGACAAGTCCAAGAAGACCAAAGATCAGAGTTTGATGAAATTGTCAACAAAAAAAGAAGACCAATAACGAAATGATTTAACATCAACATCTGTAATCAACCCTCAACTGCCAGCTGCTTTAAAGAACACGGCGACGAGAGGCCCTGCCTCCTGCAAGACACATCAGCGAGCAACAATGAACACTCCACTCTACAACCAAACTACAGCATCAGCTGCAATTCTTACCCACGGTGGTTGGGCCACCGATCTTTCATTTCACCTCTTCACCTCGTCTCCAGTTCCTTGCTCAAGATTTCTGCCGCCTCCCCCATCCTTCTCTTCCCGACTTACCACTCCTATGGTATTAAAACTGAAACTGAAACTTCCGGGAGAGGTATTTACCTCTCCTTAAGTAAATACCTCTCTTTAAGTTGTAAAATAAGAGAAAATTTTATGGGACATGAATGCTCCCTGCCGAAGGAGATGAGACGCTCCACCATGGGCTTCCAAGCGAGACACACGAGTGTAGCCGTGCTGGGTTTTCTTTTGTGTTAACGAAACTCCTATGATGCTACTGCTCACTGATCTCTAACAAATGATCACTTCTAACAAAGGAAGTGCCTCAGTTCCGTACTCACTCCTTAAAAAACAGTGTTGCCACATAGTTATAGAGAGAGTATGGTTAGAAGGTAGGAAACACCAGCCCCAGGGGTAAGCACTCTAGACGAAAATATCGCAATAATTTGTAATGGAATAAAGTGAACAATATTCGTGATTTATATAATAATGTAACTTGTCAATAGTCTGATGTTCAATCTCAAAGAAGCTGAGTTTGGTATTATCCAGAATAAGGATCGTCCCCAGAGAGAGACGCAATAGCCACATGTGGACAGGAGAGATGTCGGGCTCACGTGACTGACACGCGTCCCAGCTAAACCAAAAGCTCCTGTTCAGCTAAACTGACATTTAATTTCGTTATTAGAAATACCCAAATTTAGTTAATTTAAATAATCTGAAGTCTCAATAATAAGCAGCAACTAATTTTTTCAATTTAGTTATTTATATATGTAAATACCCCCATGTATGTGAGGAATTATTTATGTGGAGTTTTTAATAAATACAGTGCATTATTTTCCTAATAATAAAAAATAATTTAATTGAACAAATATTTAACTGAAACTGATGCTATTGAAATCTAATATATTTAACATAAATATTCACTTCAAAAGTAAATATTCCGCACACATGTCACTTTACATGTTCTGTAACGTGTGACACCTTAACAATTATGTAAACTGCTTCCTGATATATATACTGCACTCTGGGGATACCTGCCATTGTCAGGGTCTGCCTGTCTTCCATCTGTCCATCTGTCTACCAATCCATCTATCTATTTATTTATCTTTCCAACTAACTATTTAGCCATCCATCAATTTATCCATCCATATATTCACATATTTCTCCATCTTTGCATTCATCCATTAAAATGTCCATATATCTCTCCATCTATATATCCATTTATCTTTTCAACTAGCTATCCATCTATCTATCCATCTATTTATCCATCTATCCATCCATCTATCTATACATCTCTTTGACAATATGGGATTATTTGGCTATGTACATATTTAATTTTAATTTTAGTAAGTGGACTGTATATTTAAAAATATATCCATCTTTCTATCTATCTATTCCATCTATGTATCCATCTATCAATACATCTATTTGACCAAGTGGGATTATATGTGTGATATATGTGGGTTATATATATATGAGTGATATTATATAAATGAGCGGTCACAGTGTACTGACGTTTGAGTGTCTGGTCGAAGAAGGGTTTATGAACTCAAAGAAGGAACTGAAAACCAAATGGTGGCATTCCGAAACGGAAACTATTTGGAGATAAGAAAATTCCTGACAGATATAACATGGGAAACAGAGCTCAGGGGAAAAACGGCGCAAGACATGATGGAATACATCACGCAGAAGTGCAAGGAAGCAGCAGACAAGTTCGTCTCAGTCCAAAAGCTAAAAAAATGAAATGCAGATGAGAAACCCATGGTTTAATCAGAGATGTAAACTAGCAAAGCAACTAAGTAAAAGAGAGCGTGGAGAAACTATAGAAATAACAGGACACTTGAGAGTAGGGAAGGATACCAGAGAGCCAGGAATGAATACGTCTGGGTGAGAAAAGAGGCAGAAGGGCAATACGAAAGCGACATACCAAGCAAGCAGGGACAAGACGCAACTTAAATTACTGCACAGCCACATCATGAGAAAAACAACAGTGAAGGAACAGGTAATGAAACTGAGGATAGGGGCAGACAGATTCACTACAAACGACAAGGAAGTGTGTGAGGAACCGAATAAGAAATTCCAGTAGGTCTTTACATTTGAGCAAGGAGAAGTTCTAGAGATAAGAGAGGGAATAGTTAACCAGGTACCACTAGAGGAGTTTGGGATTACCAGTGGAGATGTAAGGATGCTCTTGCTAGAGTTGGATGTGACAAAGTCTATAGTCCCAGACGCAATCTCCCCTTGGATCCTAAAGGAAGGAGCAGAAGCACTATGCCTACCATTCTCCATAGTGTATAACAAATCACTGGTAACAGGGGAACTGCCAAAAATTTGGAAGACAACTAATGTAGTCCCTATATACAAGAAAGGGGGATAGACAGGAGACACTAAATTGCAGGCCAGTGTCTCTAACTTGCATAACATGCAAGCTGGTGGAGAAGATTGTGCGAATAAAGCTAGTGGAACATCTGGAGCGAATGAACTTTGTAACACAACATCAACATGGGTTCAAGTATGACAAGTCCTGCCTCACAGGATTAAGTGAATTCTACGACCAGGCAACAAAAAATCAGGCAAGAAAAAGAAAGGGTGGGCAGACTGCATATTTTTGGATTGCCAAAAAGCCTTTGACACAGTACCACACAGGAGGCTAGTGCAACAGCTGGAGATGCAGGCAGGAGTCAAAGGGAAGGTTCTCCATTGGATAAGGGAGTACCTAAGCAACAGAAGACAGCGAGTCGCTGTAAGGGGTGAGGTCTCAGATTGGCGTGACGTCATAATTGGAGTCCCGCAGGGTTCAGTCCTTCGACCTATACTGTTTCTGATATATGTAAATAATCTCCCTGAAGGTATAGAATCGTTCCTCTCACTGTTAGCTGACGATGCAAAAATTATGAGGAGGATTAGGACAGAGGAAGAGAGTAGGAGGCTACGAGAGGACTTAGACAAACTGAATGAATGGTCCAACAAATGGCTACTAAAGTTAAACCCGAGTAAATGTAAGGTAATAAAGCTTGGCAGTAGAAACAGGCCAGACACAGAATGCAAAATGGGAGAAGAAGTCCTTCATGAAACGTACAGAGAGAAAGATCTAGGTGGTGATATCACGCCAAACCTGTCTTCTGAAGCCCACATCAAAAGAATAACATCTGCGGCTTCTGCGAGGTTGGCTAACATCAGAACTGCCTTCAGGAAGCTGTGAAAGGAATCATTCAGAATCTTTTATACCACATATGTAAGACCAATCCTTAAGTATGCGGCCCCCCCGGCATGGAGCCTGTACCTTATCAAGCACAAGAATCTGGAAAAAGTTCAGAGGTATACCACTAGGCTAGTCCCAGAACTAAGAGGCATGAATTACGAGGAAAAGCTGCGTAAAATGCACCTCACAACATTGGAAGACAAAAGAGTAAGGGAAGATATGATCACTACTTATAAAATTCTCAGATGAATTTATATATTGAATAGGATAAACTGTTTAATACGGTGGGTACGTGAACAAAGGGACACAGGTGGAAATTGAGTACCCACATGAGCCACAGGGACGTTAGAAAGAACTTTTTCAGTGTCAGAGTAGTTAACAGGTGGAATGCACTAGGAAGTGATATGGTGGAGGCTGACAGCATACACAGTTCCAAATATAAATATGATAGAACCCAGTTGGCGCAGGAATCTGTACACCAGTTGATTGACGGTTGAGAGGCGAGACCAAAGAGCCAGAGCTCAGCCCCTGCAAGCACAACTAGGTGAGTACGAAAAATACACAGTTTATGTTAACATTCTCACTGTTTAAATATATTCTATTTTTAATCAATCCATCTATTTATTCATCCATCTATCTATCAATCTTCTCATCTGTCTATATATCCCTCTATCCAAAAGTATATCCATCAATCTATCCATCTATCTACCCATCTCTCTATGCATACATATATTTGCACTCTGTTTATCTCCTTACTGTCTGTCTCTGCGTCTCTCGCTTTCTCTGTCTATCAGTCTGTATTTCTTCTCACAGTCTGTTGTTCTGTTACTGACTGCGTGTGTCTGTCACTGTCTATGTATTTCTCGGTCTCTCTCTCTCTCTCTCTCTCTCTCTCTCTCTCTCTCTCTCTCTCTCTCTCTCTCTCTCTCTCTCTCTCTCTCTCTCTCTCTCTCTCTCTCTCTCTCTCTCTCTCTCTCTCTCTCTCTCTCTCTCTCTCTCTCTCTCTCTCTCTCTCTCTCTCTCTCTCTCTCTCTCTCTCTCTCTCTCTCTCTCTCTCTCTCTCTCTCTCTCTCTCTCTCTCTCTCTCTCTCTCTCTCTCTCTCTCTCTCTCTCTCTCTCTCTCTCTCTCTCCTCTCTCTCTCTCTCTCTCTCTCTCTCTCTCTCTCTCTCTCTCTCTCTCTCTCTCTCTCTCTCTCTCTCTCTCCCTCTCCCTCTCTCTTTCTCTCTCTCTCTCTCTCCCCCCCCCCCCTCTCTCTCTCTCTCTCTCTCTCTCTCTCTCTCTCTCTCTCTCTCTCTCTCTCTCTCTCTCTCTCTCTCTCTCTCTCTCTCTCTCTCTCTCTCTCTCTCTCTCTCTCTCTCTCTCTCTCTCTCTCTCTCTCTCTCTCTCTCTCTCTCTCTCTCTCTCTCTCTCTCTCTCTCTCTCTCTCTCTAATGTGTGGGTGATCGCCTGCGAGAGGAGCTTAGGAGAGCGTGTGAAACACTCAACAATTAATAGTTACCCCTTACTCTGATTAAGGGCCGTGGCTTGATAAACCTTTAAAGCTGCGGAAGAATCTTCTGTTTTATGTGAGTACGGCCAAATTATTTACCGCATGAAATTTATGTTAATTTTCCCTAGATCAGTGTATAATGTTACATATCACCATAAGAGAAAAAGATTACTCTGAACGTGTGTTTTGAAAATATTTAGCTGAGCAGACGGCTTTCATTGCCAAACTTCTTAGTGGTGGTGTGAATGTGACCTTAGCATGTTTTTACCTTTTCAATTCTGACCTCCCCAACCATCCATTGTTCATCCTGTACACCCGACAATTCCCTCTATCAATATGAACGACGCTAGCCTCAACCGTGTGGCCTCCAACGTCGAACAGCCAAACAGACAGACATTCTCACGTAAAGTTTGGAGTATGTAGCATGATACAAGTAATGTGTTTTCATTCAGTAAGATACATATTTTGAGTTTATATTTCTTGTGAATAATGTCACCATAAATATTAAACATTTATTGTTTTTTGATACCATGGGGACGTTTGAGAGCATTTGTGCCATATATGGCACTGGGGGAATACCTGTGTCTGTCAGTCTGTCTCCACTCTGTCTATCTATCTATCCTTCTACCTATCTCTATATTTATCTATCTATCCACCTATCTCTCTATTTGTCTATCCATTAATCTATATATACATTAATCTATTCTTATATACATTCATCTATCCATCAATCTGTGCATCTATACATCTATCCATTTATCTCTCCATCAACTCCCCCAACAATCAATATATCCATCTATCTGTCCGTCTATCTCAGTCTATCTATTCATCTTTATAACTGGTATCTAACCATCAGCCTATTTAAGAATGTATCTATTCATCTATCTACCCATCTAACAATCCATAGATCCTTATATCTATATTTCTGTCTGTCCACTTGTACATCAATCCATTTGTCCATACATCTACTCATCGGTCTATTTATCTATACTTCTATCTACCCGTCGGTCCCTGTATCCATCGATCTATCCATCTATCTATATATCTATGCATCAACCTTCACATCCATCCATCTATGCACCCATCAATGCATTCATCTGCCCTTCTCTCTGTCCATTTATCTATATACATACATCAATCTTTGCATCCATCGCTCTATCCATTCATCTGTGCAGCTATCTACCCATTAATTTATCCATCTAGCTTTCTATCCATTTATCCATTAATATTTCGATCTTGTTTTATTTCCATTAATATTTCGATCTAGTTTTATTTCCATTAATCTTTCCATCTAGCTTTCTATCCATTAATCTATCAATTTCACTTTCTATCCATTAATCTATCCATCTATACATTAATCTATTCATCAATCTATTAATCAATTCATTATTCTATCCATCTATTCATTAATCAATCCATCTATCTATCTATCTAGTAATGTTTCCAACTAGCTTTCTATTCATTTATCTAACTATCTTTCCAACTAGATTTCTATTCATCTATCTATCCATGCACTTAACTATTTTTTTATCCGTTAATCATGCCAACTATAATTCCATTTATCTTTTCGTCCATCTATCCTTCTACCTAGAGAATCATTAACCCATCCATCTATTTATCTGTCTATCCATTTTTCCAGCCATATATCCATCCATTTTTCTACTGTCTGTCTCTGTCACTAGATGTCTTTGTCTCTGCCTCTCTGTGTCTGTCTGTCTGATAAAAAGTATAGTTGTCTGCGTGTTGAGTGTCTATTGCGAACCTTACCTCCTGTGGAGGTTAGTTTGAATTATAAATTGTTGGTGGACACAGTGGACAATGTTTTATTGGAATAAATCTACAGCTGATATCTGGGAGGCCGCAAGTCACCAGTAATTCTCCGCCCAGCAAAGTAGTACCTTCTCAGCTGGAGACTGTTAGGAATAATGTGAACCGGAATAGCCTAACTATGTGAGGGAAAAATGGACTCGATCAAAAATCATGCATGGGGAATATGGTAAATAAAGTCAATAAAGGGTTTGGTTGAAAATGTAGAGCATAGACTATTAAGGGGCGATGAAGCAAGATCGGTGGACGCCATCTTGACTTGAGGGGAGGTGTATCTTGGACGACCAGACCTTGCTAACTGAGGGCTTGTCTCCGCCCGTATAGTCAGATAAGCCACCATACTATTTTAACAGGGTTGCAAGATAGGGTAGAGTACTCAGGCAGTCTTTAGTGTGGTTCATAAGAGAGAGAGTCCAAGTTTCCTAGAGGTTTATATATGTGTGTCACCGGTGGGCAGGTGTGGTGGAGGTGTGCATGGTTTATATATATATATATATATATATATATATATATATATATATATATATATATATATATATATATATATATATATATAACTGAAAACTCACACCCCAGAAGTGTGGGGCATATATATATATATATATATATATATATATATATATATATATATATATATATATATATATATATATATATATATATATATATATATATATATATATATATATATATATATATATATGTATATATATATATATGTATATATATATATATATATATATATATATATATATATATATATATATATATATATTGTGATGATAATCTCCTTCAAAAGAGATTGAGCCTGCTCTTCCCTCCTAAGTTCGTCGCTATACTTCCCTATACAGCTAATATGGAAGAAATATCCAACAAGTAGAACTCCAAGGTTTGCCAGAGAGCAAACGTATTCAGCACCAGGAACACCTGCTCCGCCTCCACCACTCGAACCACCAAACTACCTGTCCGTCGCCTGCTCATCGCTGATTGGCTGGTGGTCAGTTGCACCCGCTCCTCCACCGCCACACTACCTGATGTCTGGGGCCGCCACGACCTGCAGACCTCAGAATATCCAGTGCTTTCAACAAGTTAACACGTCTCGTTGGTAGACTAAGCTCTGGCTTACGTGTACTAAGAGAGGTGGCAGCTTAAAGCCAATATTCCTGCACCCACATTTGCATTGTATATTGTTCACTTGTTATTACTCACTTTTCTTAACGTAACTTTTCATTTTGTCATTTGATTATTCTTATTATTTTGATTGATTGATTTTATGATACGAATTTTATGTCCATTTTGTTCATGTTTTGCTTTTCTAACGTAATTAAAATCTCATTGTTAAATTTACTTGTGTTTTGTGTGTCTTCCCATTACCTTACCACAGACGAAGTTCCAGATTTTCTCTTTTTTGTTTCTATATGTGACAAGGCCATACCCCTAGCTTTTGAAACAGCCGAACACCAACGCGTTACCGTCACATATTAAGTGGGGGCCTGTCCTAGGAGCTTCACTCAGGTACTGGTGCCAAGTAGTAATTTATGGTAAGCGTATTTAACTTTGGTAACGTAGCTTTTACTATTTTTCATATTCAATTTCATTTTTTATATGGTGCGGAGTGTATTGTGCATTACGAGAGTAGCATATGGTGAAGGTGAGACAACTTTGGATTACGTGGTGACTCTAGGCCTCAGTCATACTCTTAATTGGTCATCTCTCCCTCCGTGTTATTACTCGTGTTTACCATCTTTTGTCCCTTGGATATTTCTCATATTTTTGACAGATCATCATATTGGTACCCTGGTACTGTGGTCTGCCCCGGGTCAAGTGCACCTAATCTTCTGCATTCTGACTGTAGGAGGACAAAGAGGGCCATAGTTCCTCTAGCTCGAACTTTAGTTGCTGAATTGGGACCTCAGCAGCAGTTCTCGTCACCAGTTGACACCTCGCACCCCTACACGTCAGTCAGAGATGATGATACATACAACGGTATGGAATTAGCTTACTTTTTCAGAGAACAAAAGTTCGCTAATTCTGTAAGTATCATATTAATTTCAGTAGGAAAAACTTGCTTATGTCCTATGGAGACTCGGCAAGGTATGCCTACATCCTTGGACTACCAATTTTACTTTTGAGGCAATTAACTGTTTCATTTGTTTTCGAAACTCAGTTTCATTTGTTTAGTAGGATTTTCTTGCCCTCATCCTCTTACATGAGTACCGGGTACAAGATTTCCTGCGCCCTTGATTTAAATTAATCATTTAACATCTGGTACTTAACTTTAATTGTTAAAGATTCCACAGGATAGGTACCAGTTGCCACGTTGTCCTGTTTCTGACATTCACTATATAACGGTATATTCGTTGTACATTTATTTGCTAATTTCACCATGTTTCGTCTCCAAGCTTTCCGTGCAGATCCAGCAGGTGCAATAGGGACTTTAAGTCATGCCAAGAGAGCTGAATTACAAACTCTTGCACATGAGTATCAACTAACAGTTCCCTACCAAGCCAACAAGAGTGAAATACACAACCTGTTACTGGATCATTTCTTAGAGCAAGGTAAGATAGACTCTGAAACTCATGAAACTTACTATATTGCAGATAAAACTGATTTGGCAACAATGAAACTCAAACTAGAGCTGGCCAAGATTGAACGTGAGCTGCAAAGGGAAGCCCTCGAACAACAAGAACGAGCAGCTGCCATACGAAGGGAAGAACATGAACGAGAAATCGCCCTCAAGGAACGTGAAAATGCTTTGAGGAGAGAAGAACAAGAACGTGAGGCTGCTTTGAGGAGAGAAGAACAAGAACGTGAAGCTGCCTTGAGGAGAGAAGAACACGAACGTGGAATCGCCCTCCAGGAACGTGAGGTTGCATTACTCCGTGAGCGGGAACGAGTACAGCTTGAAACTAAACAATGCGAGTTGGAGATGCAACGCGAACATGACAAGCAACAAGCGACTCTGGCTCTAGAGTGTCGTCAACGAGAAATCGCGTTGGAAACTTCACACCTCGCTCAACGCCAGCAAGCTACTGCCAATCTTCCCGTCAGTTTTAATATATCACATGCAATAAGTTAATGCCATCCTTTGTAGAAGCAGAAGTTGATGTGTTTTTTACCACCTTTGAAACCCTTGCTAATCAACTCAGTTGGCCTGTCGACCAATGGGCCACACTTCTCAGAGTCCATCTTACAGGTAGAGCTGCAGTCACACTCAGTACTTTGGCGTCTGAGAATGACTACCAGACTCTGAAACAAGCAGTATTGGACGCCTACCTCCTCTCCACAGAAAGTTATCGAAGGAAATTCCGTGACCACCTGAAGGCAAGTACCACTACCTTCCTCGAGTTTGCTAACACAAAACGGAGATATTTTATGAAATGGCTGGAAGCAGCACATGTCTCTACTTTTACAGAACTCGTCAACCTGATGCTTGTTGAAGAATTGTTGAGGCGTGTGCCGCCTCCTGTCCGTCTATACTTAGCAGAAGATAAAGAAGAAACCGACTACCTGAAGTGTGCTAAGTCGGCTAACACAGCCTCATCCACCGGCTGACACCAGAACCATCCTCCAGTAAGAAGTCGTGGTACAGTTACGAGAAAGTGAGCACCGATCAAGCTGGCTCGCAATTGTACTGCAAGCATTGTAGACTCTATGGTGTTACGGCCCTCTCGGGTCGCAACTGGGTTCGTACTCTGATGTTATTAGAGGAAGGATATCCGGCCCCAAGCCAGTAGTGGCTTTCAAGGGATGAGATCCGTAACGTAAGTAACTTAAAGGGGAAGGGAAAGAAAGGCAAAAACTTAATATAATATAATGACCGCCACCAATAAATAATATATAAAAAGGTTACACAGGGGGAGGGGTATTAACACTGCACAGGGGACTTATTTACACTGTAGTTTCTTCTGAAGACTCTGGATCTTCTTGGTGCCAAGTTCTCGGTGCTCTCGTGGCCTCTCGACGAATCCTTCGACAAGCTGAGTCTACCCCGGCCACAGGCCAGCCAAAACACAGTTCCACTGGGGGCACCGCCGTGGAGGCCGTCAACCACAAGTCCAGCACACTGCTGGCAGGTTCCGGATCAGCAACGCTGTTCAGGCCACTCCACGAGCGATACTAGGGTAGCGCCCTAGTCAGGAGCCTCGTGTGATACCACAGATCACTCTCCTGTCCACAATACCCCAGTTTTCGATTGTCTCCACCAGTCGGTCCCGGGTACGACAATCCTTCAACTGCCACTTCACTGGCAGGGTGACACCACAGTGTTCCTCCGGGAGGCGACTCACAGCTGCTGCAGCAAAGCACTTGGTATGGGGACGGCTGCCTTGGGTAGACTGACTCAACTTCCCTTACAGCAGTCCCAGGTCGACTCTGTAAGCAGACACGTCATCAATAACAGGGACACACTAAAGCACCTCACTTACAGGCTCAGACAAAAACGCCCAACATATCCACTCCATAGATGGCGTTGTAGTCTGAGCACAACCTCACCAGAGGTCAGCAGCGGCGGTGTTGTGAGCTGCACAGGACTGGAAACTGGCCCTTGTGGCCGGTACACTTCGTCCTCACCAGGTGTCGTCGTCCATTTGGAGGGGGTTTCGGGAGCTGACCCACAGATGGCGCGGTCGTCACTGCTCCGTGCTTGGACGCTGGATCCGTGTCCGTAACATATGGACATACCATAGACAAGTGTGGTAAGTCTCAATACAAAGGAACCACTGACACACAGAAACCCAAACCAACTCCTCCTAAGTCTGGTAAGCCTGTGATGAATGATGGTGTTAATGTTAATGATCTTTCTCTTTTCAGTAACCACCTGTATACTGGAACTGTCTCTGCCAACGGTTCAAATCCGGAGGGACGTTTCAAATTGAAGATCTTGAGGGACACAGCGGCTCTTCAATCGATCATCTTGAAGTCGGCTGTGCCCAACATCGCCTACACCGGAGAAACTGTCTTCATCACTGACCTCACTGCTACCACTCCATACCCCTCTCGCCAGAGTCCACCTGGATTGTCCCTACGTGAACGGAGAAGTCCAAGTCGCCGTCAGTGAAAAGCCTTTTCCCATGCCTGGAGTGCAACTTCTCCTAGGCAACGACTTGGCAGAAGACCTGCAACCGAACAACCTGATCGTCATGGACAAACCCCAGGTGTGTACCTCTGTGCCAATTAACCCTATACTTGAGTATGTTCCAGCAGAGGTTCAAGAGAGTGATGAAGTTTCTCCTCCGGTTCTAGTGACCACTCGTGCACAAGCCACACGACCACAGCCAGCTGACTCTACTGCTACCGCTGTCCCTCAAGACCCTCAGAAACTACCCCCGAATCTGACCAAGTTGGAGTTCCGTAAGTTGCAGAGGGAAGATCTTACCTTAACACCATTGTTTTTCCAGGCTGAGACTCAACCCCACAGTATTCCTTGGTTCTTCCTAGAGAACGACTTGCTCTACCGCAGATATAGACCCAGTAAACTGAAGGAGGAGGACGATTGGGCCAACATCGAACAACTTGTGATTCCTACAAGCCTGCAGCCCACTATTCTACACCTGGCCCATGGAGCACTCTCCCACTACGTATTCAACAAAACTTACCATGGGATTCGTCAAGACTACTACTGGCCAGGTATGGTAAACAGCGTCAAACAGTACGTAAAACAGTGTCGTACATGTCAGATGGCAGGCAAACCGAACATCTCCATTCCCAGAGCGCCACTGATTCCCATACAGGTGCCTGTGGAACCTTTCCACAGACTTATAATAGACTGTGTTGGTCCTTTACCTCGGACCAGTTCAGGTAACGCCTATATCTTAACCATCCTGTGTCCTACCACCAGATTTCCCATAGCAGTTCCAGTGAAGAACATCACGGCTGCTACGGTTGTAAAGCATCTATTGAAGATCTTCACTCAATACGGATTTCCCAGGAAGATTCAGAGCGACTGTGGTACCAACTTCACCAGTGATCTCTTCAAAAGGACACTGGAGGAGTTCAACATCAAACAGGTATTGTCCAGCCCCTATCATCCTGCTTCACAGGGTTCTCTTGAGCGTATGTCGGAAAATCCGACACCATTTAATATATCATACAGACAGATAATAGCTGTGTTGTATAAACAAGTTAACCCATAGAAAACGTAACTTGTAGTGGAATTACCGTCTAAAGAAAACGGGATATCATCACCACATACTATTATATCCACCACCTATTATGGTGGGAATTATTCTTAAATACATTAGTCTTTGGACTTTACCATCATAAAACATCTCATATAAATTAACTTAATTATCAATATTAAAGTAGAGTAAATGTGACCCTTCTATCACTTATTGACATCTGGACAATGTAGGCCAGGCGTCAGTGGGGAAGGAGGGCAGCCATTGTTTATACTAGACCAGAGGCGCAGGGAGCAATTCGGCTCCTGTTAATTTTACTTGGACGAAGTGTTATGGAAACCAAAGGTGTACCATTATCACACGCTGTCAACAAATTCAAGTTAAGTGTTCTTTCCGAAACCCGTTATCTATCATTAGTGGCCATTAATGTCATTGGGTAGGGTGGTCCAGTTAGAGCACGACATAGCCTCATACTAAAGGTAATTAAGCCAGGTCTTCATTGTTCCATGTATAGTGTTTTCTCTGATATACCTGTCATATATAGGATTCTGGCTTTACAGCTAGCGCCCTTTTAACAGGTCAAGACAAGGAAGCATATGCTTTGTGCATCAGTTACCAGGGTGATGGAAGCTACCTCAAAGAGGGAAAATGTGGTGTCTACATCCTGGTTATACCTGCTGTACAAATAAGATAAGGAACCTCTTCAATGTATGTAGTCTATTACTGTAGTTTGATTGGCTGCATATATATTTAATTTAATAAACCCCCCCTAATGTGTAGAGGATCGATTTGTGAGATTAAGAGATTATTGCAGAAATACAGTCCACTTATCATTATACAAATTGCTATCGAAGTATATAAATTAACGTAAATATAAATTCATACAAATTAAATAAATATAAATCTCACAGGTCAGTTCCCCCAGCGTAGTCATCAGACTATCAAAGCACTCCTGAAAAAGTTTTGTAGTGAAACCTCTAAGGATTGGGATAAGCAAATTGATTTAATAATGTGCATTTACAGAAGTCTTCCCAATGAGTCCCAAGGAGTATCTCCTTATGAGATGCTCTACGGCCGTAAGTGCCGTACTCCCCTTAAGGCTTTCAAAGACTCTCTAAGAGATGCCACCTCCAGTGAGCATCAGAATGTGCCCCAGTTTCTTCAAAACCTTCAACACATTCTAGAGAGAGTCCACCGTTTTGCCCATGATAATCTATTGAAAGCCCAGGAGAGGATGAAGACTCATTACGACCAGACCAGCAAAGTATGAAAATTTAAGCTGGGAGACTTCGTGCTAGCATACTTCCCTATCCCAGGTTCTCCTTTACAAAACAGGTTTTCAGGACCATACTGCATCAAGGAGTGCAGAAACAACCACAACTACGTCCTCGAGACTCCAGATAGGCGGCGGAAGACCCAGCTTTGCCATGTCAACCTCCTGAAGCAATATAATGGTACTCCTCCCACTGTCATGACAAATTATTCTACTTTTGCAGAACCATACCTCCACAGTGAGACCTTCCCAGCTTCTCCTCCCGAAAGCACCGACAAGGAGTCCACGCTTTCTCATTCAAAAATCCATATTGATAATCCCAACCATTTTCAGGACCCTAATAGTGCTCCTTTGCCATATTCTAATTCTACTCTCACCTCGTCAGATAAGCCCTTCATCCTCCATGTCGACGCCAGTGGTACCGACGTTGGCGATGTCGTGATGCAGCAACGAGGCGAGGAGAATACACCTGTCAGCGACTACTGCTACAAGGAACTACAGAACAATTGGCAAGGAGCTACTCTTCATCATCCTGAAGCTCCAGCACTTCACTCCACCCCTGAAAAGTGCTCGGTCTACCATCAACACTGACCACACCACCCTACACCTCCTGCAGCACGCCCACTTCTCAACTCATCGTCTTCTACTATGGGCTTGATAACTGCAGAAATTCAACCTGGAGACACGCTATACCTAGGTTCCGACAACATCTTAGCCGATGCTCCCTCCAGAGTTTATGAAGTAGAAGCGACTCCATCTATTACTCTACCACATAACGACGTACTTCTTCCAGAACCGCAGGCTTCGGGGGAGAGTTGTGACGATAATCTCCTTCAAAAGAGATTGAGCCTGCTCTTCCCTCCTAAGTTCGTCGCTATACTTCCCTATACAACTAATATGGAAGAAAAATCCAACAAGTAGAACTCCAAGGTTGCCAGAGAGCAAACGTATTCAGCACCAGGAACACCTGCTCCGCCTCCACCACTCGAACCACCAAACTACCTGTCCGTCGCCTGCTCATCGCTGATTGGCTGGTGGTCAGTTGCACCCTCTCCTCCACCGCCACACTACCTGATGTCTGGGGCCGCCACGACCTGCAGACCTCAGAATATCCAGTGCTTTCAACAAGTTAACACGTCTCGTTGGTAGACTAAGCTCTGGCTTACGTGTACTAAGAGAGGTGGCAGCTTAAAGCCAATATTCCTGCACCCATATTTGCATTGTATATTGTTCACTTGTTATTACTCACTTGTCTTAACGTAACTTTTCATTTTGTCATTTGATTATTCTTATTATTTTGATTGATTGATTTTATGATACGAATTTTATGTCCATTTTATTCATGTTTTGCTTTTCTAACGTAATTAAAATCTCATTGTTAAATTTACTTGTGTTTTGTGTGTCTTCCCATTACCTTACCACAGACGAAGTTCCAGATTTTCTCTTTTTTGTTTCTATATGTGATGAGGCCATACCCCTAGCTTTTGAAACAGCCGAACACCAACGCGTTACCGTCACAATATATATATATATATATATATATATATATATATATATATATATATATATATATATATATATATATATATATATATATATATATATATAAATTCTGTCTTTTGTACTTGGCTGATTCCTTACTCTTTGATTTCTCCCAGGCTCAAGTAAAATCATTTATTCCCCTACACAACATTTAAAAGTTCACCCCCACTCACCACAAAATTCGAGCATTGGGTGGTGAGTGGGGGTGAACTATCCCTAACAACAGTAGTTACCCCTTACTATGACAAAGATCGGTCGCTTGAGAAACCTTTCATGCTGTGGAAAAATGATCTTTTTTAAGCATGTGCAAATTAATTAAAAGTTCTGTTAATGTTCCCGAAATCAGTGAATAATGGAGCATATTACTAATATGATTGTTTATGTTTGTTTTGAAAATATTTAGCTGTGCAACTGTCGGACAGTGCCAAAAACCTTCTTGAGGAGTCTGAATGTGTCACTGGCAAGCTGTTCCTTTTGTACTCCTGGCGACCCGGACCACTCCAGTGTTCATCCCGTTCACCAGACCATTCTCTCTGACAATTTGGGTGAGGCCAACCAGTACCATGTGGCCTCCACCTTGGAACACACAAACAATCTTCTCTCTTATAGTATGTACTAGAGGGGTCACCCATCGTGGTCTCGGTCTGTCTGTCTGTCTCCCATCTCTCCATCTATATATCTATCCACCTATCTCTATTTATCTATGTATTCATCTATCAATCCATCCATCTATATATCTATACCATATATCATCTATACATCATTCATTCCACCTACTTAACCAGCATTCAATCTATCAATCCATCCATTTATCATTCCATCTAGCTATTCATGTTCTTCTATCATCTATAGATCATCGATCTCTCAGTCTACCTATCCATATATTTAACCAACAATCTATCCATTCATTTAAGATATATTCATCAATCCATCCATGTACCTATCTTGCCATCCATATATCCATATATCTATCTATCCATCTATCATTCTTTCCATACGTCTATTCGTGTATCTGTCCATCTGCCTTATCATCTATCAATCTTTTTGTCAATCTATTCAAATATATATATCATCTATCCATCCACCTATCATTCTTTCCATCCATGTGTGCAGCCATCTATCGTTCAAGCAATATATCCATTAAGTTTTCTATCAATCAATCTGTTTTTCAATCCAGCTATTTTTCTATTCTTCTATTTATTCATCTATCTATCTATCTATCTATCTATCTATCTATCTATCTATCTATCTATCTATCTATCTATCTATCTATCTATCTATCTATCTATCTATCTATCTATCTATCCATGCACCAACTCATCTTTCTACCTATCTATCCACCCACTTATATTTCCATCTACCTATCCATCTAATTATTCGCCTATTCATCTTTCTACCTCTACATCCATCCATCTTTTCATCACTAAACCTATACATCCATCCATCTATTCATCTCTCTATCCATCCATTTTTCTGTCCATCCATCTACTTTTAATCTATCTATCTATATATCCATCCACTTATCCCTTCATCCAACCATTCATCTGTCTACGTATGTATCTATATTTACCTATTTATAACACAGAAATAAATCACAGAGAGAGAGTGGGGGCCTGATAACTCACAGCACATAGGTTCGAACCCTCATCACGGCTCCTATGGCTTATATATTTAGTCATGAGCCTATTCATCTATCCATCCATCCTTTTACCTACTGTCTGTTTCATTCTCTTCCTCTATCTTTGTCTCTGCCTCTCTCTGTCTCCAGCTGTGTTTGTTTCTGAGTTTCTCTGTGTCTCTGTCTCTCTCTTTCTGTCTCTTCTAAAAAATACAATAGTCTAAGTGTGGTGGTCGGCAGTGGGAGCAGCTCAGTGGTGTGAAGAACTAAAACACAATAGTTACCCTTACTCTAGTATAGAGCAGTTGCTTGAGAAACTGTTGACGCTGAGGGAGAATTGTATGTTTGATGCTAGTACGGCCAAATTATTCACAGCAGGAAATTACTCTTAATTTTCATATAATCAGTGAATAATGATCAGAATACTTTAAGACAATATTTTATTTGAAAAGTTTTACCTCCTACTATAAACAGACAGTCATTCTCTCCTTTGGTAAAATTACAATATCTCTTCTTTGGTAAAATTACAATAGCTCTACTTTGGTAAAATTACAATATATAAATATTGCATTTTGTCACATGATAAGTGTGTGACTCTTACCGACATCATCTCTATCGTTGACGTCTGCTCCAGCGTCGAGGAGGACCTTCACAGTGTTGTCGTAACCACCTTCGGCTGCTTCATGAAGGGCTGTCCTGCCTGTCAACAGATACCACATTTGGTATTATACATAAACCATCACTATTCCAGTACTTTATGTAAGATATTGAAATAAGCTGTTAAAGTTGAATATTTGTATATACTAGTGACGTGTACCGACTCTACATATTATGCAAAACTATTTTCCACCCTAAATTAATAAGAGGAAGATCATGTTAAAATTGTTAAGAATATATCACTATTAAAACATCCGACATCTCACCAATTCTTATTTGATAATTTATTATTTGTGACGTGAGCGACAGTGGTGCTATTGTCATGTCCGAAACACTACCACACAACCCTCCACACTACTACACACCCCACCACACTACCACACACCCCACCACACTACCACACACCCCACCACACTACCACACACCCCACCACACTACCACACAACCCCACCACACTACACACAACCCCACCACACTACGACACAACCCGACCACACTACCACACACCCCACCACACTACCACACAACCCCACCACACTACCACACAACCCCACCACACTACTACACACCCCACCACACTAACAAACAACCCCACCACACTAACACACACCCCACTACACTACTACACACCCCACCACACTACCACACACACCCCATCACACTACCACACAACCCACCACACTACCACACGACTCCACCACACTACTACACACCCCACCACACTAACAAACAACCCCACCACACTAACACACACCCCACTACACTACTACACACCCCACCACACTACCACATACCTCGCTACAATACTAAAGAACCCTCCAAACTACCACACACCACCACCACACTACCACACAACCCCACCACACTTCTACATATTCCACTACACCACCACACACACCACCACACTACAACACATCCCACCACAATACTACACAACCCCACCACACTACAACACACACCACCACACTACAACACATCCCCCTACAATGATACACAATCCCACCACACTTCTACATATTCCACTACACCACCACACACTCCACCACAATACAACACAACCCCTTCACACTACCACACACCCCCACCACACTACCACACACCCTACCACAATACTACAACCCCTCTACACTACCACACACCCCCACCACTCTACCACACAACCCCACCACATAACATCAAAACCCCACAATACTACCACACAAACCCCACCACTCTACCACAAAACCCCACAACTCTACCACACAACCCATCATACTACCACACATCCCCACCACTCTAACACACAACCCCACCACACTACCACACAAACCCACCACAAAACCACACAACCCACTGCACTACCACACAACCCCACCACACTTCCACACACTCCACCACACTATCACACACTCCACCACACTACCACACGTCCCCTCCACACTGCCACACAACCCCACCACACTACAACACACACCACCACACTACCACACACCCCACCACATTACCACACAACCCCACCACACTAACACACAACTCCACCACACACCCCCACCATTCTACCACACACCCCCACCACACAACCACACAATCCGACCACAATACCACATACCTCACCACACTACAACACATCATACCACACTACCAAACACCACAACACACTACCACACACCCCACCACACTACCACACACCCCACCACACTATCGCACACCTCACCACAATACTACTAACCCCACAACACTATCACTCACCCCTCCATAGTACCACAAACACCACCACACTACCACATATCACTGGAAGACAGAAGAGTAAGGGGGGACATGATCACAACTTACAAAATCCTCAGGGGAATCGACCGGGTAAACAACGATGAACTATTCAACACTGAAGGGAAGCGAACAAGGGGACACAGGTGGAAGCTGAGTACCCAAATGAGTAACAGAGACATTAGAAAGAACTTTTTCAGTGTCAGTGTAGTTAGTAAATGGAATGCACTAGGAAGTGATATGGTGGAGGCTGACTCCATACACAGTTTCAAATGTAGATATGATAGAGCCCAGTAGGCTCAGGAATCTGTACACCAGTTGATTGACAGTTGATAGGCGGGACCAAAGAACCAAAGCTCAACCCCCGCAAGCACAATTAGGTGAGTACAATTAGGTGAGTACATATCCCACCACACTACCACAAAACTAACCACACTACCACACACCCCCCACCACTCTACCACAAAACCCACCACTCAACCACACAACCTCAGAGTACTACCACACAACCCCCACAAATCTACCGCACAACCCCACAACTCTACCACACAACCCATCACACTACCACACATCCCCACCACTCTACCACACAACCCCAACACAATACTACTCAACCCCACAACACTACAACACAACCCCATACAACTGCTATACACACCACCACAATACCTCACAACCCCTTCATACTACCACACACCCCACTACACAACCCCATTACACTACCACACAACACCACCACACTACCACACACCCAACCACACACCAAACCACACTACCACACACTCCCACAACAATACCACACACACCACCTCACTACCACATATCGCACCAAAATACTACACAACACCACCATACTACCACACACCCCACTACAATACTACACACGCCACCACACTACCACACACCCCACCAAAATACTACACAACCCACCACACTACCACACCCCCATCACACTACCACACACCCCCACCACACTACCAAACAACTCCACCACACTACCCCACAACCCCACCACACTACCACACCCCCCCACCACAATACTACACAACCCCACCAGACTACCACATACCCCCACCACTCTACCACACAACCCCACAGTACTACCAAACAACTCCCACCACTCTACCACACAAGCCCACAACTCTACCACACAAACCTCCACACTAACACATATCCCCACCACTTTACCACACAACCCCACCACACTTCCACATAACCCACTACACTACCACACTACCACACAACGCCATCACACTACCACACACTCCACCACACTAGCACACTCCAACAAACTACCACACGTCCCCACCGCACTGCCAAACAACCCCACCACACTACCACACACCCCACCATACACATCACGACACTACCACACACCTCACCACAATACTACTCACCCCACAACACTATCACACACCCGACCATAGTACCACACACTCAACCACACTATCTCACAGCTCCACCACACTACCACACAACCCCATAATACTACCAAACACCCCATCGCACAACCACACAGCTCACCACAATTCCACACACACCACAACACTATTACACACTCCACCACAATACTTCACAAACCCACCACAGTACCACACAACCCCATAATACTACCACACATCCCACCACAATACCACACACACCCATAACACTACCACACACTCTACCACACTACAACACACCCCACCACACTACCACAAAACCCCACTACACTACCACACACCCCACGAAAAACCACACATCCCACAAACCCCACCACTCTACCACACAACCCAACCACACTACCACACACACCCTACCACACTACCACACCCCCACCACATTACCACACACCCCACCACACTACCATAAACCGCACCACACTATCACACTCCCCCACCACACTATTACACACCCCACCACACTACCATACAACCCCACCACACTACCACACACCCCACATGACTACCACACACCCCCATAACACTAACATACACCCCACCACACTACCACACAAACACACCACACTACCACTCAAAACCACACCACACTACAACACACTCCACCACACTACTACACATCACACCACAATACTACACAACCCCACTACACTACCACACACTCCACCACACTACCACACTACTTGGCCTGTCGGAAAGCCTTTGACACAGTACCCCATAAAAGGTTGATGCATAAGCTGGAGAAACAGGCAGGAGTAACTGGTAGGGCGCTCCAGTGGATAAGGGAATACCTAAGCAATAGGAAGCAGAGAGTTATAGTGAGGGGTGTGACCTCAGAATGGCGGGAAGTCACCAGTGGAGTCCCACAGGGCTCTGTACTTGGACCTATCCTGTTTCTGATATACGTAAATGATCTCCCAGAGGGTATAGACTCATTCCTCTCAATGTTTGCTGACGACGCCAAAATTATGAGAAGGATTAAAACAGAGGAGGACAGCTTGAAGCTTCAAGAAGACCTGGACAAGCTGCAGGAATGGTCGAACAAATGGATGTTAGAGTTTAACCCAAGCAAATGTAATGTAATGAAGATGGGAGTAGGAAGCAGGAGACCAGATACAAGGTATCACTTGGGAGATGAAATACTTCAAGAGTCAGAGAGAGAGAAAGACCTGGGGGTTGATATCACGCCAGACCTGTCCCCTGAAGCTCATATCAAGAGGATAACATCAGCAGCATATGCCAGGTTGGCTAACATAAGAACGGCTTTTAGAAACTTGAGTAAGGAATCTTTCAGAACATTATATACCACATATGTCAGACCAATCCTGGAGTATGCGGCTCCAGCATGGAGTCCATATCTAGTCAAGCATAAGACTAAACTGGAAAAGGTTCAAAGGTTTGCCACCAGACTAGTACCCAAGCTGAGAGGTATGAGCTACAAGGAGAGACTACGGGAATTGAACCTCACTTCGTTGGAAGACAGAAGAGTTAGGGGGACATGATCACCACATTCAAGATTCTCAAGGGAATCGACAGGGTTGATAAAGATAGGCTATTTAACACAAGGGGCACACGCACTAGGGGACACAAGTGGAAACTGAGTGCCCAAATGAGCCACAGAGATATTAGAAAGAACTTTTTTAGTGTCAGAGTGGTTGACAAATGGAATGCATTAGGAAGCAATGTGGTGGAGGCTGACTCCATACACAGTTTCAAGTGTTGATATGATAGAGCCCAATAGGCTCAGGAACCTGTACACCTGTTGATTGACGGTTGAGAGGCGGGACCAAAGAGGCAGAGCTCAACCCCCGCAAGCACAACTAGGTGAGTACAACTAGGTGAGTACACACCCCACCACAATACTACACAGCCCCACCACACTACCACACACCCCCACCACTCTCCCACACAACCCCACCGCTCTACAACACAACCCCACCATACTACCACACAACCCCAACACACTACCACACACACCACCACACTACCACACACCCCACCACTCTACAACACAACCCCGCAATTCTACCACACAATTGTCAACACTACCACACATCCCCACCACTTTACATCGCAACCCCACCACACTACCACACAATCCCACCACACTACCACACACCTCCACACTACAACACACCCCCACCACACTAGCACACTCCCCACAACACTACTACACACTCCATCACTCTACCACACACCCCCACCACACTACCACACACCCCCACCACACTACCACACACCCCAACCACACTACCACACACCTCTACCACACTACCACACACCCCCACCACACTACCACACACCCCCACCACACTACCACACACCTCCACCACACTACCACACACCCCCATCAAAATATTACACACCCCATCTCAATACCACACACCCCACCTCACTACCACACACCCCACAACACTACCACACACCACCATAACACTACCACACCCCCCACCACACTATCAAACAACCCCACCACACTACCACACTTCCCGACCTCACTACCACACACCCCACTTCATTACTACACACCCCACTTCATTACCACACATCCCACCACACTACCAAAAACCCCACCTCACTACTACACACCCCACCACACTACCACACACCCCACCACAATACCACACAACCCACCATACTATCACACACCTTACCCCACTACCACACACCCCATCACACTACCACACAACCTCACCACACTACCACACAACCCCACCACACTACCACACACCCCACCACAATACCACACAACCCACCACACTATCACACACCTCCACCCCACTACCACACACCCCACCACACTACCACACAACCTGACCGCACTACCACACACCCCACCATTCTACCACACACCCCACTACACAACCACCTCACACCTCACCACACTACCACACAACCCACCACAATACTATTCACCCCACCACACTACCACACACATCACCACACTACCACACAGCCCACAACACTATCGCACACCTCACCACAATACTACTCACCCTAAAACACTATCACTCACCCCCTCCAAAGTACCACAAACACACCACACTACCACAGATCCCACCACACTACCACACAACTAACCACACTACCACAACCTCACCACACTACCACACAACAACACCACACTAACACACACCCCACCACACTACCACACAACCTCACCACACTACCACACAACCCCACCACACTACCAAACAACCCCACCACGCTACCACACACCCCACCACACTACCACACAACCTCACCACACTACCACACAACCCCACCACACTACCACACAACCCCACCACACTACCACACTCCACCACACTACCACACGTCCCCTCCACACTGTTACACAACCCCACCACACTACAACACAACCACACTACCACACACCCCTCTACACTACCACCTCACACCCCACCACACAACTACACAGTCCACCAAACTACCATTCACCCCACCACACTACAACACACACCACAACACTACATCACACCCCACCACACTACCACACACTCCCACCTCACTACCAAACACCCCCACCACACAACCACACAATCCGACCACAATACCACACACTCCACCACACTACCACACATCATACCACACTACCAAACATCACACCACAGTATCACACACCCCACCAAACTACCACACAACAAGCAATACACCCCACCACACTACAAGACCCCTCACCGCAATACTACTCACCCTACAACGCTATCACACACCCCACCACACTACCACACACCCCACCACACTACCACACACACCCCATCACACTACCACACAACCCACCACACTACCACACAACCCCACCACACTACCACACACCCCACTACACTACTACACACCCCACCACACTACCACATACCTCGCAACAATACTAATGAACCCACCAAACTACCACACACCACCACCACACACCCCCCACCACACTACCACACACCTCCACCACACTACAACACACCCCCATCAAAATATTACACACCCCATCTCAATACCACACACCCCACCTCACTACCACACACCCCACAACACTACCACACCCCCCATAACACTACCACACCCCCCACCACACTACCAAACAACCCCACCACACTACCACACTTCCCTACCACACACCCCACTTCATTACCACACACCCACACACCCCACCACACTACCAAAAACCCCACCTCACTACTACACACCCCACCACACTACCACACACCCCACCACAATACCACACAACCCACCATACTATCACACACCTTACCCCACTACCACACACCCCACCACACTACCACACAACCTCACCACACTACCACACAACCCCACCACACTACCACACACCCCACCACAATACCACACAACCCACTACACTATCACACACCTCCACCCTACTACCACACACCCCACCACACTACCACACAACCTGACCGCACTACCACACACCCCACCACTCTACCACACACCCTACTACACAACCACCTCACACCTCACCACACTACCACACAACCCACCACAATACCATTCACCCCACCACACTACCACACACATCACCACACTACCACACACCCCACAACACTATCGCACACCTCACTACAATACTACTCACCCTACAACACTATCACTCACCCCTCCAAAGTACCACAAACACACCACACTACCCCAGATCCCACCACACTACCACACAACTAACCACACTACCACAACCTCACCACACTACCACACAACCCCACCACACTAACACACACCCCACCACACTACCACACAACCTCACCACACTACCTCACAACCCCACCACACTACCAAACAACCCCACCACGCTACCACACACCCCACCACTCTACCACACTAACACACAACCCCACCACACTACCACACAACCCCACCACACTACCACACACCACCACACTACCACACGTCCCCTCCACACTGTTACACAACCCCACCACACTACAACACAACCACACTACCACACACCCCTCTACACTACCACCTCACACCCCACCACACTACTACACAGTCCACTAAACTACCATTCACCCCACCACACTACAACACACACCACAACACTACATCACACCCCACCACACTACCACACACCCCCACCTCACTACCACACCCCCCCACCACACAACCACACAATCCGACCACAATACCACACATCATACCACACTACCAAACACCACACCACAGTACCACACACCCCACCAAACTACCACACAACAAGCAATACACCCTACCACACTACAAGACCCCTCACCGCAATACTACTCACCCTACAACGCTATCACACACCCCACCACACTACCACACACCCCACCACACTACCATACACACCCCATCACACTACCACACAACCCACCACTCTACCACACAACCCCACCACACCACCACACACCCCACTACACTACTACACACCCCACCACACTACCACATACCTCGCAACAATACTAAAGAACCCATCAAACTACCACACACCACCACCACACTACCACATACCCCCCACCACACTACCACACACCCCCACCACACTACCACACAATCCCACCACAATACTACACAACCCCACCACACTACAACACACACCACCACACTACAACACATCCCCCTACAATAATACACAACCCCACCACACTACCACACACCCCACTTTACTATTACACACGCCACCATACTTCCACACACCCCACCACAATATCTTGAGGTTATCTTGAGATGATTTCGGGGCCTTAGTTTCCCAGCAGCCCGGTCCTCGACCAGGCCTCCACCCCCAAGAAGCAGCCCGAGACAGCTGACTAACTCCCAGGTACCTATTTACTGATAGGTAACAGGGGCATTCAGGGTGAAAGAAACTTTGCCCATTTGTTTCTGCCTCGTGTGGGAATCGAACCCACGCCACAGAATTATGGGTCCTGCGCGCTATCCACCAGGCTACGAGGCCCCTCCAACACAACACAACCCCTTCACACTACCACACACACCACCACACTACCACACACCCTACCACAATACTACAACCCCTCTACACTACCACACACCCCCACCACTCTACCACACAACCCTACCACTTAACCTCAAAACCCCACAGTACTACCACACAACCCCACAACTCTACCACACAACCCATCAAACTACCACACATCCCCACCACTCTAACACACAACCCCACCACACAACCGCACAAACCCACCACAAAACCACATAACCCACTGCACTACCACACAACCCCACCACAATACCACACACTCCACCACACTATCACACACTCCACCACACTACCACACGTCCCCTCCACACTGCCACACAACCCCACCACACTACAACACACACAACCACACTACCACACACCCCACCACATTACCACACAACCCCACCACACTACCACACAACCCCACCACACTACCACACAACCACAAACCCCACTACACTACATCACCCCCCCCTCTACACTACCACCTCACACCCCACCACACAACCCACTACACTTCCATTTACCCCACCACACTACCACACACACCACCACACACCCCACCACACTACCATACACCCCTACCTCACTACCACACACCCGCACCACACAACCACACAATCCGACCACAATACCACACACCCCACCACACTACCATTCACCCCACCACACTACCACATACCCCATCACACTACCACACACCCCACCACACTACCACACACCCCCACCATACTACCACACACCCCCACCACACAACCACACAATCCGACCACAATACCACATACCCCACCACACTACAACACATCATACCACACTACCAAACACCACAACACACTACCACACACCCCACCACACTACCACACACCCCACCACACTATTGCACACCTCACCACAATACTACTCACCCCACAACACTATCACTCACCCCTCCATAGTACCACAAACACCACCACACTACCACATATCACTGAAAGACGAAGAGTAAGGGGGGACATGATCACAACCTACAAAATCCTCAGAGGAATCGACCGGGTAAACAAGGATGAACTATTCAACACTGAAGGGACGCGAACAAGGGAACACAGGTGGAAGCTGAGTACCCAATTAAGTAACAGAGACATTAGAAAGAACTTTTTCAGTGTCAGAGTAGTTAGTAAATGGAATTCACTAGGAAGTGATGTAGTTGAGGCTGACTTCATACACAGTTTCATATGTAGATATGATAGAGCCCAGTAGGCTCAGGAATCTATACACCAGTTGATTGACAGTTGAGAGGCGGGACCAAAGAGGCAAAGCTCAACCCTCGCCAGCACAATTAGGTGAGTACAACTAGGGGAGTACATATCCCACCACACTACCACACAACTAACCACACTACCACACACCCCCACCACTCTACCACACAAACCCACCACTCAACCACACAACCTCACAGTACTACCACACAACCCCCACAAATGAACCACACAACCCCACAACTCTACCACACAACCCATCACACTACCACACATCCCCACCACTCTACCACAAAACCCCAACACAATACACAATACTACTCAACCCCACTACACAACAACACAACCTCATAAAACTCCCATACACCCCACCACAGTACCTCACAACCCCATCATACTACCACACACCCCACCATTCTTCCACGCAACCCCATTACACTACCACACAAGCCCACCATGTTACCACACACCTCATCACACTACTACACACCCTACCACACACCACACCACACTACCCCACCAAACTACCACATTACCCCACAAGACTACCACACAACCCCACCACACTACCACACACCCCACCACACTACCACACACACCTCATCACACTACCACACTCCCCACCACACTACCACACAACCCCACCACACTACTACACACCCCACCACACTACCATAAAAACCCACCACACAACCACACATCCCACTACACTACTACCAAACCTACCAAACTACCACACACCAACACCACACTACCACACACCAACACCACACTACCACACACACCCTCCACACTACCACACAACCCCACCAAACTTCCACATACTCACACAACCACCACACTATGACACATCCCACCACAATACTATACAACCCAACCACAGTACCACACACCTCACCACAATACAACACAACCCACCACACTACCACACACCCTCATCACACTACCACACACCCCCACCACACTACCACACAACCACTTCACTCTACCACACACCCCCACCACACTACCACACACTCCACGACAATACAACAACCCCTCCACACTACCACACACCCCCACCACTCTACCACAAAACCCCACCACTCAACCTCAGAACCCCACAGTACTACCACACAACCCTCACCACTCTACCACAAATCCCCACCACTCTAACACACAACCCCACCACACTACCACACATACCCACCACAAAATCTCACAACCCACTACACTACCACACAACCCCACCACACTACCACACACTCCACCACACTACCACACGTCCCCTCCACACTGCCAAACAACCCCACCACATTACAACACACCCCACCACATTACCACACAACCCCACCACACTACCACACAACCCACCACAATTCCACACAACCCCACCACACTACCATACACCTCTCTACGCTACCATCTCACACCCCACCACACTACTACACAATCCACCAAACTACCATTCACCTCACCACACTGCCACACTTACCACAACACTACCA